>NC_090444.1:825019980-825319980 GCF_031143425.1 Pleurodeles waltl
TATATGAACAATACAAAAACTTCCACAGTAAGACGCTCGCTCAGGAATTCACAAAAATAAAGTGTTTATTAACACAACGCGTTTCGGCTGTCAAGCAGCCTTGATCACATGTATAGTTCTACCAATCAACAACAAGTTTAAATACCCTCCAGATACTAACATCGAAATAGGACTGAATATTACTGAATATTATATTAACATTCAACCAATAGGAATAGATCTATAGGAAATGACTCAATAAACCTCATTCAATATAAATAGATAAATGGATAAATAGATAAATAAATAAATAAATAAATCGATAAATCAATACTTCTCCATATATAAACAAAAACAGAAACATTTATCTCATCAATAACGATTTAAAGGATTATGATATCTCACACATCAGCTCATTCTAAATGGTAATATCTCACTAAATGTACACAGGTACAAATATAAATATAGATATAATATACATAATTCTAAATCTTAGTACAACTTATATATTATCATTTAAAAGTTATTTGATCTTTTAACAAATATAAAAGAATTCTTAGTACAAAAGATATATAAATATATAAATATATAAATATATATAAATAGAAACTGATTTGTCCAAATTTCGTTTCTCCTACATGAGACATTAAAATTCATTTAGTAAGTATACTCTTTAAATCCATATTCAACTATCTCTATATTAATCCATGAGATATAAAGAGCCTATTTCCCTTTCAGATCATCTTACATCATCATATCCAACTCTTTCTATGAAAATCCAGTACCCTTACCCCCCCTGAAAAAGCAGACAAATATACAATCCGGAATCAGGAATCCACCCGGACTCCACCATTCTGAAAAAATATAAATAGAATTAATTTATTAAAATCAAATAATCTATAAAAAGGCCCCTACTCAACACAATATAGCAATTATACCAGATCTGTAAATACCTATATATGTGAATAACCACCATATCCTACCTCGTACTCTAATCCTTAAATAAGTCAACAGAATAAGTGGGTATTAAGCTCCTCACTCATATTCAATCCTCCTGGTATCTTCGTTTCTAAGTCTACAATATGTTTGGATTCTTTTATACGTAAAATCAACTCCCTATTGCCTCCTCTGTGATGCAAAGGTACATGTTCGTTGCCGAAATATGATAATAAAGTGGCATCAGAATTATGAAAATCCTGGAAATGTCTAGCTACAGGATAATGGGGATCTTTTGATGTAACAGCCCACAAATGTTCAAGAATACGCTTTTTCACTGGATGTTTTGTACTTCCCACATACCAAAGATGACATGGACATTCCAATACATAAATAGTAAATGGAGTACTACATGTTAAAAACTGCTTAATATGTCTATTTGTCCCTGGTTTTTTAGTAGGATACTCTTTCCTTACCACACTATTTCGACAGGCTTTGCAATGACCACAGGGAAAGAATCCCTGTAGATTGTGCTCCTTAAGGTGGGAAATCGGAGAAATATCATTCGATCTCAACATGTCATGGAGATTACGTCCTCTTTTATAAGTAATCGAGGGCCATCTCTGAATTTGCTTACCTATAATAGGATCACTCTTCAGAATGTTCCAATGTTTGGAAATAATCTTTTTAATCTGTGTGGTATCCTCATTATAGGTTAAAATCAGTTGAATGTCTTCATTGTTATTTACATTTACCGTTTTCACCGTATTGTCAAAAAGGGTCTGAATTCTTTCAACCTTTATAATTTTATTGTGGCCTTCTTGATTACCCAATCCGGGTAACCCCTTTGTTTAAACCTTTTAACCATCTCTTCCTGTTCTCGTTCAAACGCCTCATCTGTATTACTTATTCTTTTTGCTCTCAATAATTCTCCATACGGGATGCTCCATTTGAGTTTATCGGGATGTCCACTGGTAGCATGCAGTAAGCTATTACCTGCAGTAGCTTTCCGAAAAAGTTCAGTATGGATCATCATATCTTTGATCTCAATTTTAGTATCCAAAAATTCGATAGACGAGTGGCTAATATTATATGTTAATCTGATATTGTAATCATTTTCATTAAGTTTCTTAATAAACTGTATAGCATCCTTCTCAGAACCTTTCCAGATTAAGAACAAATCGTCAATATATCTAAGCCATAATATGGCCTGATTAATTTCGGGATATTTCTCTTCATTTTTAAAGATGTCTTCTTCCCAAAGACCCAAAAACAGACAAGCAAAACTGGGAGCAAAGCAAGTTCCCATTGCCGTCCCAAGAACTTGTTTGTACAACTGACCATCAAATAAAAAGATGTTATTGGTCAAACAATATGTTATCATTTCAATAATCATGTCAGTATGTGCTAAATATCTTAGAGATCTAGTGTGCAAAAAATGGCTACATGCTCGTATGCCCTTCTCGTGATCAATGATAGTATATAGAGAATTTACATCAAGGGATATGAGTAAGAAATCCTCCTCCCAAATAATACCCTCCAATTTACCTAAAAAGTCCTTAGTGTCTTGAACATACGAGGGTAAACTCATGACAAAATCTCTTAAGTAAAAATCCACATATTTTGATACATTTTCCAAAGCATTGCCACATGAGGACACTATTGGTCTCCCCGGAGGGTTAACTCTGTCCTTATAAATTTTGGGGAGAATGTAAAATATAGGTAACTTGGGAAAGTCCTTTTTCAGGAAACAGTATTCTTCCCATAATAGAAGGCCTTTATCTTTCCACTCCAATAGGAGGTGCCAAATCTCTGTAATGCTGTTACCATATATATCTTTTGTCACAACTTTATAAAATCTTGTATCACTCAGTTGACGCATGACCTCATCAATATATTTTTGCCTCTTCCACAGAACTATATTACCTCCTTTGTCCGCTGGACAGATAATAGTGTTGCTATCTTCCGCTAATAATCTAATGGTTTCACTCTGATTTACTGTCAAATTATTATTACATCTAGGTCTGACCCATGTTCGGTGTCGAAAATGAGTCAGGCCTTGAACTGTCATATCATGGAAAGTGTCAATATTGTCGTGATTCATATTTGGAAAAAATGTCGATTTAGGTTTAAAGCCAGACGGAACAGTTCGATCATATACCACACCCAGCTCATCTAAACTCTGATACAAATTCTTCTCATCAGTCTGTACAGTAAGATCCTGTTCAAGTTCATGAAGGGTTAACAGGGTATCAACATCACTGATAGCTAAAACATGTTCTTCACCGTCATTACTTTTAGAAAATTCCAAACTGTTACCACTATTCCCTTTCAATTTGAACCATTTTTTTAGTTTCAGTTTTCTAACAAGCTTAAACAAATCAATGCGAGTTTCAGCATAATTACATCGTGTCATAGGACAAAAGGAAAGGCCTAAACATAATGTTCTTTTATCATCCTCTGTGAGAATGTAATCTGATAAGTTAATAATCGTCTTATTCACCGTTTCCATGTCCATCATATCGATGTATTGGGGCCGCTTATTGTTTTTCCCAATTGTTCCTGATTTAGATCTCTTCTTAATATGGTTTCTAATTCTCTCTCTCCTCTTCTTACTCCGGCTCGTCTTCCTCTTCGTCCTGTTGGTTTGCCCCTGTAATTCAGTCCCTCGCCTTTCTGTTTGTATGATACTTGCCTGCCCCGACGAAGCAGGCGATATTCGTCTAAAAAAGTGGCCGGCTTATTGGTGACTTCAACACTAGAAGCTTCACTATCTGTTGAGCTTAGGGAATCAATCTCACGTGCACTTTCAAGTTCACTTTCTGAAGTTGAGGGCTGAACCATGGGCATAGAAGTATTATGGCCGGCTTTATACAGATGATCGTATTTTCTACTAAAAGTTAGAATCCTACCGCTTTCATAATCTCCAATATCTCTATGAAGTTTTTGTTGTTTCTTAATTTTTAAATCATCTTCATATTTCTTCAACCTTATCTTCATAGTTTCAAGAAAACGGGAAATAATTTATTTTTCTTTTTCAGGCCTACTAGCAAAATCCTCTTTTATTTTCTTGATGTCAATTAATAGGATCTCTCGGTCACGCCAAGCATATTTTACCAAAATTTCAAGCATGTGTTTAGAACTAGTTGCAGAGTTATCCACCCATTCCTTTAGCATTTCCGGATTCGGAGACTCATAAACCGGTGTAATAAAAATTCTCAGTCCTCTAGGGACCATATCTTGATCGATATAGCTTTGTAAGGATGTTGCTTCCCACCATTTAGACATTTCCTGTTTGCACAATTTTTCCATCTTATGTAATAGTGTATTCATGTCATTATTATAACACATATCGGTCCCAAGCAATTTACCTCTTATAGCAGTTTTAGCAAATAGTGTCTGAGCAGCCATTTTTCTCTCATTGTCAATGTCATCTTCCATACTGTTGACTTAAACAATTCAGATATAGAACTATACTTCTTAAATCCAAAAAAAACTAATCAATACCAACTAAGAAAACCCCTGGATAAAATACCAGTTCCCCTTGCCGGAACCCGAACAGCACAAAGTAAAAATATCTTTTGCGCTTCTAAAGAACCTACTGTATCTTTCTATATCGTATCATTTACGTCTGATGACGCCATTCACGAAAAGCATAATATGTAAAGACTTGGCATTCAATCCGAGTGGTAACACATGCAGATTGTATCTTTCCCAGCTCGATAAAATCCTCATAAACTCACAATATTACCCTGTTCGAAGTCGGAGCCACAAAGTTGGAAATGCGCGGTATATATATATATATATGTTTATGGAGTTAGAGAAATAGATCTGTCTTTTGTCTAGTGGCAGTTTTGATGCCATAAAGTTGCGCAGATGGTTTATTTGCCTGCTGCAAAGGATATACATGTATTTAGCTGAGTGGATTAGTAAAGCCAGGCGTTACCTGTCCTTTAAAACAAATGAAATGTATGTGGAGGGGGGCTATGGAGATATGAGGGGCACCTTTGCTAGGTAGGACTGAGGAAAGTAGAAGAGGAGGTCATGGGAGGCAGAGCACCAAAGATGACTGTCGCACTAGGTGCCACCAGCGCTAAAGGCTGTGATGATGGGTATGTGGTGAGGTGAAGTAATAGTGTGTTTTTTTTTGTTTTTTGTCTACAGAGAATCTGATGAATCAGAGAAGAAGCAAAGGTAAGGTGACAACATTTACTATTGGACACATCACACAAACCCACAAGCAATTCTGTGACTCTATCTGCCTTCTGCGTAGGGTAGTACTTTAGCGACACAGTTTAGCCAGTAGCAGAGTTGGAGTCTCGTTGGATGACTGCTTCTCAAGCCCTAACTCAGGTTATGGAAGGACAGCTCTGAGGCAGGATCAGAGACTGAGACAGCATCTGAGGGAGAGGACAATGGGGCAGAATCTGGGAGTGATTATTCGGTCAGCGGAGTCCCATCCGACGACACCTCTTCCAGGGATTCTGAGGGAGACGATGACGACAGTCATGCTGTCCCTTTGCAAGCACAGTCTGTGCACCAGGACAACAGCGGGTTTGCCCAATACAAAGAGCAGGTGTATGCGTTGGCAAGCACAGAGAGAGTGTTCTCTTGGCAGCCCCCGATTTATTTCCACCCCAAATTCCACCTTTTACTGGTGACGCTGGATGTAAAGTCGATACGGCCAACTTTTCGCCAGTCGACTATGTCCATCTATTTTTGGATGTTGACTTCCTTCAGGAAATTGCGCAAACAAATTAGCATGCAGACCACTTTCTGAGGGAGCATGGAGGCACTCTAGGGCCCCGTTCTAGGGCACGCCAGTGGATTCCCACTCTGCTGGCGGGGTTGAAGATATTTTTGGGCCTTCTGCTCAAAATGGGGTTAGTGCAGAAACCCACCCTGCAGTCCTACTGGATGACTTGCACAGTTTGGGTAACCCCCATCTTTGCACCATACATGAGCATAGATCGTTTTGTGCTACTGCAGCGCATGCTGCATTTCAATTACAATTCTGCTGCATTGCCCAGGGACCATCCAGACCATGACAGGTTGTTCAAAATTCGGCCTGTCATGGAACATTTGTCTGCCAGTTTTCCAGAGATCTATACTCCTGGAAGGAATATAGCAGGCGATGAGTCCTTGATCCTTTACAAAGGACGGCTGCTGTTCAGACAGTACATTGTGAGCAAAAGAGCTTGCTATGGCATAAAGCTGTACATGCTGAGTGAGAGCTCTTCTGGCTATGTGTACAGCTTGAGAGTGTATACAGGAAAGGACTATATCCTAAACTCTGTAGGTTGCCCTCCCGCCTTAGGGGTCACAAGTAGGATTGTATGGGAACTTGTCCAGCCACTCCTTCACAAAGGTTATAACCTTTATGTGGACAATTTCTATACAGGCATGGAGCTGTTCAGTGAGCCCTACAAAGCTGGCATTCTGGCCTGTGGTACAGTTCATTGTAACTGTGAAGGATTCCCAAACAGGAGCTTGTTTGCAAGAAGCTCCAGAAATCCCAGAGTACTGCGTTGCGATCCAATGAACTGCTCACAGACAAGTTCTTGGATAGGCGTGATGTATACATGCTCACTTCAATTCATGATGAGAGCACTTCCCCATCACAATTTGGGGTCAGATGGCTGAAGTCCACAAGCCCATCTGTATATTTGATTAACATAAGTACATGGGCGGAGTGGACAAGAACAACCAGGTTCTTTAACCATACAATGCGTGTCGTAAAACTCGCACTTGGTACAAGAAACTGTTAACCCACCTGATCCAGATGGCAACATACAATGCTCATGTTGTTTACCGTCAGACAACCACAGGAAGATTCATGACTTTCCTTGACTTCCAGTTGTCTGCAATTGAAAGCCTCACTGCTGTTACAGAAGCAGCAGTAACCTCATATGTTCTGGAGGATGTTGCAAGGCTGCAGGAGTGACACTTTGCTGATCGCATTCCTAAAACACCCAAAAAAGATCGTCCATGTTGTCGCTGTAAAGTGTGCTTGAAGCATGGAAAGCAGCAGGAGAGTCGGTTTTACTGTCCCCCGTGCCCATCTCAACCAGGCCTCTGAATCCCTACTTGCTTTACGTTGTACCATAGTAAAGCAAAGTTCTGGGAAATTGACTGAGGTGGAGCTGCTGTTGGGTAATCCTTTCAGTGGCCGTGCATGGATACCGAACGTCCATGGGCCACTGCTTCGTTAGGCAAACAGCCACAGAATTTTACTTCATCTACTTCAGGAAATCATGGACTTCCTTATAGCTTGCTAACTCCTATATCCACCGTCAGAACGTGGTAGATGTTCTGTTCAATTGGCATGCATTATAGTCCTCATACTGCACATACTTGTGGACAGAACATATGCCACAGTGTCATGGAGTACCCTATGTGACAAAATGTTAAAAGCATGACTGAATTTTGAAGTGCTTGTTAGGGAACTAATGTATGGAACACAAGGACCACCATGATTGCCAACGAGAACCAGAGTAAATGTAATAAGTCAAACAAATGTCCTGTTGAGCATATTCACCAACATTTCTACTTGTTTGAAAGTCTGCAAACTCAATTTGTAGCTTCACTTTCAAAGCAATAGTAGTTTTGGTGAATGAGTCCCACTGGATATTTGTTTGACTTTTTACTTTAGAGACCTTAGGATTTCTTCAACAGCATGTCTGCCTTAGTTTCATGGGTAGATATGCACGCTCAGTTCGAGGAATAGGCCTCCCAAGGCATACTTCGAGACCCCCAACTTGTATCCACAAACTAGTATAGGTTTACTTGGAAATTATACAGAATTAGTCAGGACTCTAATGAGGACAGATACATGAATGGATAAGGAAAGCTTATGGTAGATGTGCCTTCACAGGGATATTGCACAGGTAGAAGGCAGATAGTAAAGGTAGTACAGATGTACATCATCTACACCTATGGATTCAAACCCATTGGTGCCATCCCAGCACTGAAGGACAATGACACATGTGAGTCAGTGTTTGACCTGCTTTTCATGTTCGTCCTCCATCAGACCTTAGTAGATTTTCAGTTTGCTGTATGATAAGTGCATTACAGTCACAGTACTTCATACAATGTTGGCTAGGACATATGCTATGTTCTCACGGACTACCTAGTGTGGCAAACACTATCCTTTTTCATAGCCTATGACCTTCTCTTTAGGGAACATCATGAGAATTCCCCAGAATGTCTGCCTTAGTTTCAAAGGTAGATATGATCGCTCAGTTCGAAGAATTGCTTTGTACCGCATACTTGGACACCCCAAACTCGCATCCACAAACTGGAAGGAGTTGGATTTAGCACAGTGAGTGTGCTAAAGGCACATGAAAAACATGTCTTCCTGAGCCTCGGGTGGCTGTCATGGGAGTCATTAGTAAAGGTTAATTACACATGCCTTCGGTAATGTCCAGGAAGAGGGAGGCGGTTACTTGGTAGGTGGTAAAATGTAGTCAAACATATTCCATCCTGTGCCACATGAATATGATGGACCCTTGTCTGGTAGCGGTAAGTTAATTTGAGTGCAGTGATTGGTTGGTTTGGGCCCGTGGCCGGCGGTATGGAAGGGTTGTTTGATGTGCGTGAATGGCGTGTGCATGGACCATAAAGAGTTGGTGCCTGGACGTGGCTTTATGGCCCACCTTCAGAAGGCTTGATTTCAATATTCAGATACTTTGATAAGTATTCATGCTTTGAAACCATAATTTCTGGAGGTGCTAAAACCAATCATTGTGAATGGTGGATTAACTTTAACATAGTAGTACAGGGAAGTCCAAGGGTGCAGGACTTGCATGGCTCTCACCAGTTTTCCTTCACCTAGAAACCCCTTGAAATCACAAACTTTGCCTAAAAAACACTTTTGCCTTGCATTTCAGTGAGGGGAAGTCCTGGAATCTGCAGGCAGCCACAAATCTTCTACTGACCAGCATTCCACTAAGTCTCCAGTGAAAAACATTGCCCCCCTTTAGTGGATGGACAAGTGACGCAACAAGGAAGTACCCAAAACGGATTGTGGAGACATCAAAATTTCCTACCACAAAACAGCCTGTTTTTTTTAAGACAATCACCTGAGTATTTGGTCCTGGGCTCAGTGGCCATATAGGGAAAACTACTAAACCCAGACATTTCTGAAAATTAGACACCCAGGCAGTCGCGGCTCGCAAGTATAACGGGGTGGGCGGAGTGCAGGAGTGGGGGAAACCAAGGGTGAGGGGGATTAAACAAATATATTTAAAAAAATAACACTTACCTCCTCCGTCACGCCGAAACACTCGTCGTCACCGCAGGCACAGGCTCCAAGCCTGCCCTGCGCCAATCCTGACCCTGCTCAGAGCAGCATCAGGATTGCGCATGTGTGTTTGGCCGGCCCAAGACAGCCGGACAAACACAAATGCGCTCTGAGGGCAGTGCACTTTGCACTCCCCTCACTGCTCGTGGCCCCAATGCCCCTCCCCTTTCACAAGGAAAGGATAATAAACATGGTTTATTATCCTTTTCTTGGGAAATAAATTGCAGCAGTTGCTTCTGGTGGGGGGGGGGAGACTCTCCTCCGCCGTGGCTGAGGAGCCACAACTGCACCTGGGGCAGTCCACGGAAGTGTGGCATGTTTGGATTTCACAAAGTTTTCTTACTCAGAATACCCTGCAAAAGTGAAACGTTGATTAAAACACTATTTTTTTCCTTGCTTTTTCATCACAGAAACTACAGGAATGTGCAGGGATCCATAAAGTCCCTACCACCCAGTGTTTCTCTACTTGTCCTGATAAAAACACAACCCCTCTTGTGTGCCTGTGCCTAGTGCCTGCGTCAGGAATGGATCACTCCAGGGTTAACAGTAGCCCTCATGCATCCATTGACCCTTATGTGATCCATTCCTGTTGTGGGCACTAGCCTACCCCCACAAGTGAGGTACCATTTTTATTGGGAGACGTGCAGGAATGCTGGGTGGACGGAAGTTTGTGGCTCCCCTCAGATTCTAGAACTTTCCAACACCGAAATGTGAGGAAATTTTTTATTTTGCCAAATTCTAAGGTTTGTAAAGGATTCTGGGTAACAGAACCTGGTGGGAGCCTCACAAGTCACCCCATCTTAAGTTCCCCTAGGTGTCTAGATTTGAAAAATGTGTGGGTTTGCCAGGTTTCCCTAAGTGCCTGCTGAGTTACAGCCCAAAATTTACAGCTAGACACTTTCCAAACAAACGTATCAGTTTTCAATGTAAAAATGTGATGTGTCCATGTTTCGTTCAGGGGTGCTTCCTGTCATGGGCACTAGGCATACCCACATAAGTGAGGTACCATTTTTATCGGGAGACTTCAGGAACTGCTGGGTGGAAGGAAGTTTGTGGCTCCCCTCAGATTCCAGAACTTTCCATCACCGAAATATGAGGAAAAGGTGTTTTTTTGCCAAATTTTGAGGTTTGCAAAGGATTCTCGGTAACAGAACCCGGTGTGAGCCCCAAAATACTCACCATCCTGGATTCCCCTAGGTGTCTAGTTTCAAAAAATGTGCAGGTTTGCTATGTTGCCCTAGGTGCCGGCTGAGCTAGAGGGAAAAATCCACAGCTAGGCCCTTTGCAAAAACCACGTCCGTTTGGGAAAATGCAATGTATCCATGTTGTGTTTTGGGGTATTTCCTGTCACGGGCACTAGGCCTACCCTCACAAGTGAGGTACCATTTTTAATGGGAGACTTGGGGAAAAGTGTTTTTTGCCACATTTTGAGGTTTGCAAGGGATTCTGGGTAACAGAACCTGGTGGGAGCCCCACAAGTCATCCCATTCTGAATTTTCCTAGTTGTCTAGTTTCAAAAAATGTCATGTTTGCTGGGTTTCCCGAGGTGCTGACTGAGCTAGAGGCTAAAATCCACAGCTAGGCTTGATAGAGCGTTCCGTACTAATAATTTGCCTGTATTTGGACGCTCTTTAGGCCGATGAATCTTTTGGCTAAGTGGGACTCTCCTTACTCTATATCGGTCAATTTAATCAAATCAAGAATCAATAACGAACATAAGCAATACCCTGATCAACATAACACTTAACAATTAATCCAGAATACATTTCGGCGAACCCTGACCTTTCCGTCAGGAATAACCACACCAGTTTATTCAAAGTTAGTGAATTTATTTCCCTATATTAACAAAGCTAGCACAATATAGATGTGTCTCAACACCAAGTGATAAACATAAATGAACATTAATAGCTGTCCATAACGACGAAACAGATGCAATCTATGCAGCATTTGAATAACAAGGCATTCGATAATAGCAATACAAATCACTAATAGTATAATCTGTAATGAGCTTATTGCATACATTTAGTCAGCATAACGAGGTCTCAAATTGCATCGTGCAACAAAAGGAATCCTCATCTAACCTCAAATTAGCATCGGCATGTGGGACTTCATGCAAAAACAATTTAGCAACATTAATTTGGAAAAAACTCCTAACTAGGGCTCTTGTCAAAAATCAGCAGTTGGTTACCTAAAAGAAACACAATGCAATTGTACAATTTCCTTTCATATTTACCAATTACAATCAGCATTCAAGGAAGTCTTCGTCTCACAGGTACCGTTTCTCGATCAGCATGGGTACCGTTTCGATCAGCATGGGACGGGGCAAAAGGGGCAAGGGTGGACGGGGCAATTGCCTCACGGCGGCAAGATAAAACTACTACTTCATGCAAAGGGATCAAAGTTAAAGTCTCTAGGGCAAGAATCATTTAAAGCACGCTTATAAATGTTGGCAAACTACTCTAAGGGCACATTTTGTCCCCGTACAATCTTTATTAGTTCGGTTAAAGTCACACATGATTATTTCAACACTACGTTTAAGCGCTAATAAATGTAAAACCTTCATTTCTGCTTCATCAATCCCTCCTCTGATGACTACTTGTCATCACACAAACTATTCCCACAAATTTTATTCCATTAAAATTCTGTCAGTTCTCTTTTCCTTTTCATTCCCCTAGTTTTCGCTTTGTATTCTTCTGCCATTCTTTTCATCATTTTCTCTTCCTTCCTTCTTTTAATTCTTTCCATGATCATTATTATTCCTCTTTTTATTCCCCAAATTCCAAATATGCAAATCAGTACAATTAATATTCCCTGTATTATTTTTAGTAATATTCCATTCCAAATTCCCCCAATCCAATTTCCCACTGAAGCAAGTCCTTTTCCAACCTTCTCCCACACTCCTGGTTCTTTCAATTCCTTCAAATCTGCACTCTCTTTTGTTAGATTAGCAAGCATAGTTTTAATCTTCACACTATTATCTGGAATATACGTGCAACAGTGGCGCGCACCAAGCATTTTGCAAACGCCGCCATCCTTTGCTAAAAGAATGTCTAAAGCAAGCCTATTTTGAAGAGTCATAGCTCTTTCCGCTGCAAGCTCAGCATCTATCAGGATTATAGCATCTGAAAACTTTGTCAACATGTTATCCACTATAGTAGACAACTTTCTTATTTTGATGGAATTCAACACAACTCCCAATGAAGGAATCATGGCTCCAAATATATCTCCTACCACAGCAGCTGCGGTCTCTCTTTTCTGGATACGATGGGATCCAGATGTCTTTGGAATCATCGATAGGTCATCCAGTTGATAAACCTTTGGGAACACTATACCCAAATAACATCTCCCCCACCATCCCTTCGGAAGACGATAATAGGCATTATACCCACAAATGTAATATACACCTGGTATGACAGGGTCAAGTCCGTTCATCATGAATGTCCATTTGGCCTTAAAGATAAACGTATGTTTACACTCACTCGCTCCTACGAAAATGTTATCATAATAAGATTCACCTCGATATATACAGAATTTCCCTACATGCCAAGCATCTAAAGCTATTCTCCCTTGTGTTTTTATTGCTGCAAAATCATAATTATCTACTGAAGTCCTTTTACTTAGCTCTGTTTCTAATTTCGCATTCATTTGTGCCCTTCTATCATCTGTGCGATCTAAAAAGCTTATCTCTACTGCAGAGAGCGAGCAGGTAAGGTTTTCCCTATGAGCGTGAGCCGTTTCAAAAGGTAGCATTGGCTCGAAAAATTCCCTCATTATTTTAGCATCCCAATCTTTAGCAATCTGGCTTAGCTGCGCTATTATAGGAACATATGCAAAGGTAACATCATAATTTGAATAAAAATACTGTATGTTAGTTTGACCATAAAATCTAGACATTACTATACTACATGTAATCCCGTATGTAAGAGGCATGTGGTGATAAGTCACCCCTTCCTTTACTGATGTCGGTATCTGTGTACACACATAACAATCTTTCGCATCCATAGTCTCAACATATTCTGTTAGCAAGCGATAGAAAACATTATACGAAAGCTCCTTCTTATCATGCAAGTGTCTCTCATCTAATTCTAGTCTTTTCAATGCGGTTAGTTCAGTGACAGTAACAGGAGCAAAAGTAGAAGCATCAATTTTCTCATTCTCACCCTTTCCATGCTTTCCAAGCACAATTGCCATTATTATTAGTACACATGCAATTACCAAGCCTACACACACATATTTACAATATTTCTTTCTACTGTTTTGCGTCATGATCTGTATAGAATCAGAGAGCTAGAAGCACCTATAAAGAAACTATTTAGCAATTCAGTTACAAAGCTGAACGAGCGCAATGTTCACACAGTTTTCTTCAAGAGGCCAGTCACTTATCGGTTAGCAGCATTTGTCTCAATTCGGCAATAACTCAGTCTTTATCAGTTCAGCAAGTGTCTCATCCGGTTTAGCAATGTCTTAACTGGTTGTTTGTATCACGTTAGATTGTAGCAAGCAATGTCACTTATCACCCTTTCAATCAACACTGTCCATAAAACTTTTCTTTTCTATTGGTATCTCTTCTTCTTCGTTCTCGAGGCTTAGAGATACAAATTCGTCAGTCCAATCGTCATTGACTACATATGCCCATTCTGGACCGGAATATCTCCTGTTCGGTATCCTTTTCCTTTTAAATTTTGCTTCTCTTTTCGATTCTGCCTCACTGGTACTTTCCTCTTTGGCCAAGTCTTTTCCTTCACTTGAGGTTGGTACCACGACAGACACTTCCTTTCTTTTCTCTTTCACTTTTGGCCTTTCTCCGTTGTTCAAATTTTCTCTAGTTCTTTGTTTTACTGGTGATATACTTAGTCTCTTCTTTGCACCGTGTCCATTTGATGGACCTGCGATGTTTTCTGTGGAAGCTTGAACAGTTTCGTTCTTTTCTGCCTTATCCCCTCCTTCTGGGGAATCAATCACGTTCTCTCTTTCTTTTTCTGTATCGTCTGCTTCTGGGAAAGCCCTCCTCTGATCAGTCTCTCCTGCTTTTTCACCTTTTTCGAGCCCTTCGTCACCGTTACTTTCGTCAGGCTCTTTATCGCTTTCAGCTGCTTCAGGTTCTTTGTCACCTTCAGCTGCTTCAGGCTCTTTGCTACCCTCAGCTGCTTCAGGCTCTTTGTCACCTTCAGCTGCTTCGTCGCTATCTGAGGTTTCTCCTTGGTCTTCCCCAAGTGAGTCTGTTGCTTCGTCCTCAGAGAATGTTTCCCTCTCCTCTGTTCCTGCCTGTTCGCTTTCAGTTCGGTTTTGCTCTGTCTCAGCACTCAGCACTGTTTTATCAGGCACTGGCAGTTTCAGCGCTTCAACTTCCTCATCTGTGGGACACAACACTTTCTTTGTGTGACTAGCGTGAATCCAGTTGGGAACTCCCGCACACTTCACAGCGGTAGTTGTCGTCAGGATCACTTGGAAAGGGCCTTTCCAACGGGGTTCCAGACACGACTTCCTCACGTGCTTCTTTACCACGACCCAGTCACCTGCTTTCAGTGTGTGTCCTGGACCTTGGATCGGTGGCAAGGTGGTTGCTTCCACCTGGTGAGAGAAAGAGCGAACCACGTCAGCCAGACCTTTGCAGTAGTCTAACACCATATCATCTGTAATATTCAAAAGCGCGTTTGCGGGAACTGCAGGAAGTCTCATAGCCCTGCCCATGAGAATTTCGTGCGGAGACAATCCAGTCTTTCTATCAGGGGTGTTTCTCATTGACATTAGCACCAAGGGCAATGCGTCAGGCCATTTCAAATTTGTCGATGCACATATTTTCGCCATTCTTGATTTCAGTGTACCATTCATCTGCTCCACCAGTCCTGATGCTTCAGGGCGATAGCTACAATGCAGTTTTTGCTCAATGTTCAGCGCTTCGCAAAGTAACTTTATCACCTCGTTATTGAAGTGACTGCCTCTATCTGATTCTAAAGAGATCGGGAATCCGAAACGTGGTATCAACTCCCTCAACAATAGTTTTGCAACTGTAAGGCTGTCATTTCTACGTGTGGGGTATGCTTCAATCCAGTGACTAAAAATGCACACACTCACCAACACATACTTTAGACCTCCATGCACAGGCATCTCAATGAAGTCCATCTGCATCCTACTAAATGGGCCACTGGCTCTGCCAATGTGGCTCGCGTTCACAACCGTTCCCTTCCCTGGGTTCATCTGCTGGCAAGTGCCACATCGATGGCAAACTGCTTCTGCAGCTTGACGAAATCTGGGGTTAAACCAATCAGTTTTGAACAATCTTATCATGGCATCTCTCCCTAGGTGAGCCTGCCCATGATAGAACCGCGCAAGCTGCGATAAGAGACTATTTGGCAAAACAAATTTTCCCTCATTTGAAACCCATAACTCATCTGGTCTCTTTATACATTGTGATTTAATCCAGGAATCTCTTTCGTCCTCCCTGACGTTATTCTGTAATGCTTTTAGTTCATCTATTGTATCTACGACCTTCAAGGCAAATGCTTCAGCTGGTTCGAGTTCTGGTTCACTTATCGAATTCCATTCATCCCTGAGCAATATACAGTTCAAGGCACAAAATCTTGCGACTTGATCCGCATATGCATTTCCCAGAGAAACATAATCCTGTCCTTTTGTATGAGCACTACACTTTACCACTGCAACTTCGGCTGGCATTTGAATGGCGTGTAACAATTCCCTTATTCTCTCCCCGTTTTTCACTGGGGATCCTGAAGAAGTCAGGAAACCTCTCTGTGACCATAGTTGGCCAAAGTCATGCACAATTCCGAACCCGTACTGACTATCAGTGTAAATGGTGACTTTCATCAATGCAGACAGTTGACATGCTCTTGTAAGGGCTACAAGTTCTGCTACTTGTGCGGAATAGACTCCTTGGAGCCAGGATGCTTCCAAGACACCTGTTACAGTACATACAGCATATCCTGCTTTCAAAATTCCCATCCCATCTCTTAGACATGAACCATCAACGAAAACAATTTGGTCATTTTCATCAAGCTTAGTGTCCTTAATGTCAGGTCGAGGTTTTGTGCAAAATTCAGTCACCTGAAGGCAGTCATGCTCGACGTCTTCAGCGTTCTCAATTTCAGCATTTTCACCAGGAAGCAAGGTTGCTGGATTCAACGTAGTGCACCTTTTCAGCTGCACATTCGGTGAGCCCAGAATTACCGTTTCATACCTTGTGAGTCTTGCTCCGGTTATGTGTTGTGTTCGGGAGCGGGTCAAAAGTATCTCAACTGAGTGAGGGACCATGACTGTTACTGGGTGTCCCATCACTATTCCTTCACTCTGAGTGAGGCTGATACCAACTGCTGCTACGGCGCGCAAACACCCTGGAAGTGCTGCTGCGACCGGATCCAAAGTAGCTGAAAAATACGCTACTGGTCTGTTTATGCCACCATGGGCTTGAGTCAAGACAGACAGAGAACATGCATCACGTTCATGACAAAACAATGTGAAAGGCTTTGTGTAATCAGGCATACCTAAAGCTGGAGCCCTGCACAGGCATTCTTTCAGTTCAATAAAAGCATCCATCTCATCTCCTTTCAGCTCAATTTGATCCAAGGCATCCTTCTGGGTCAGTTTCAGTAAAGGCTTTGCTAGAGTTGAGAAGTTGGGAATCCACTGGCGACAGTAGCTCACCATCCCCAAAAACTTCCTCACCTCCCTCCTTGTCTTTGGTGGACTCATTTGAAGTACACTTGTTATTCTTTCCTTCATTATTCTCCGTGACCCTTTCTCTATCTGGTGACCCAAGTATTTCACTTTCTTCTGACAAAACTGCAACTTTGAAGGAGACACCTTGTGTCCATTCCTTCCCAAATGGTTCAGTAGGGCAATGGTATCGGCTGTGCAGCCACTTTCTGTCTTAGATGCAATCAACAAGTCATCGATGTACTGTACTAGGGTTGACTCGAATGGCAATTCTAACGCTTCCAAATCTTTCTTTAGAATCTGATTGAAGATTGACGGTGACTCCGAAAACCCTTGAGGAATTCAACACCAACTGTAGACTCTGTCTAAGAATTTGAAACAAAAGAGAAATTGGCTGTCCTCATGAAGAGGCACCGAAAAGAACGCTTGTGACAAGTCGATGACTGAGAACCACTCAGCATCGCAAGGGACTTGAAACATTATCACAGCTGGATTTGGTACGACAGGGCAGCATTTTATTATGATGTCATTTATTTTTCTCAAGTCCTGCACTATTCGGACCTTCCCACTAGGCTTTATTAGTCCCATGATTGGTGAATTACATGGACTGCTTAACACTTCTTTCAGTACTCCGTGCTTTACAAATTCGTCAATAAGTTGGGCAACTTTCATGAGGGTGTCCTGTGCCATGTGGTATTGTGGGGTCTGGGGAAAGGTTGCATTGGGTTTTACAGTCACTTTCACTGGTTCCACTCCTTTCATCAATCTCACCTCTTTCCCTGTCATATCCCACACTTCCTTTCCGACTGTTTCCCGTAATTCAGCTGGAATATCTTCTTCAGTTATCATCGGGAAAAGGCAAATCAGAGGATACTCTTCATCGACAGTTTCCATCTCATCCCCCTCTACACTGTCCTCTTCTTCCCCATCACTGCTCGTCTGGATTTTAATTCCCTCGTTCGAACACATAATCGAACATCCCAATTTGCACAATAGGTCTCTCCCTAACAGTGCTATCGGGCTTGAGTCACATACCACAAATTTATGTAACCCTTGATAGTTACCAATGCTGACTGGTACCGGATCTGTTATTGGGTTTGTCAGGTGCCTGTTTGCTACTCCCACCACTTGAACTGTTCTCCCTGAGAGTGGCAAATTTGGTACTTCACTGCTCTTAACAGTTGAACGTGTGGCTCCTGTGTCAACCAAGAATGAGACACGATGACCCATTACTCTTCCCTCTACGTACAGACCCTTTTGATCAACTTCCAAGGATGCTGCAAGCACACAATCTCCTTCCTCTCCTGAACTTTCACTCTCCCATACATTATTTATTCCACTCTCACTGTGTAATGGGAACTGCTGTACTGTGCCATTTGTACTCATTACCTGACCCGAGACCTGTGGAGGAACCATCACTTGCTGCTGACTCATTGGTGCCAAAGGTATTTGCATTTGCTGATTAGGTACCATGGGTAACTGCTGTTGCATTGGCTGCATTTGCGTCATCTGCATACGGGGCATCTGCATCTGCTGCGGCTGCATAGGTTGTAATCCCTGCAACTGATTTATGGTCTGAAAATTTGGGTTTGGACCTCTCATTTTCGGTCCCCTCATTGTCTGAAATGCATTGACATCATTGTTTTGCTGACCAACACCTGCACCTGCACCCTCCTGCACCACCATCGGGCACTCGCGTTTCCAATGACCGACAATTCCGCACACGTGACACGGCATCACCTTTTTCAATGCCTGCACACCATTCGAAGTCACAACAGTATTCAAATCCAGACCATTATTCCCAAAACCTCCTCTGCCTCTGCCTCTCGCCTGTGGCTGAAACACCATATTTCCCTGCAACTGCGGCTGCAGTACCTGCTGTTGGAACCCTTGCAACCCTTGCAAACCTGTCTGAGCTGCTTTAAGTTGCATCATCATCACCTTCTCTTTCAACCTTTTCTGTTTCACTTCAATTTCGTCGCTACAGTATTTCGCATAATTCAACACCTCATCGATCGGTTTCGACTGCCAACAAATCAAATGCGACTTTATCATCTGACTTATCTCTGGTCTCAGCCCTTCCACAAATCTGAACACAAAATGAAGCATGTCCTTCGCCTCTATTGTCTCCGTGCCACTGTAGTTTTTGAACGCCTTCAACAACCTCTCATAGTAACTGTGAATCGACTCTTTAGCCTCTTGGGCAGTTCGATCGATCTTCTGCCAATCCACATTTTTCGCGGCAACCTTCGTCTTCAAATGCTCAATCACCTTATAGTACAAGCTCATCACCATGGGTGATGGTGCACCTGTATCCCTGTCTCTCTCTGGTTCACTTGTCGGCCAACCTACAGCTCTTTTGCAATCCTCCCACAAATCTGCCGGAACCACAATCTCAAAGACAGTGTTCAGGTCTTCCCAAAGGCATTTCGCAAGCTTCACAAACCTGTCAGTCTGTTGATACCATTCAATCGGCTTCTCTCTCAGTTTGGGAAAATCATCCGTAAAAGACTGAATGTCGCTTCTGTGCCATGGTACATGTATTAATTTTCCCCCTGCTGTCTCCCTCATTGGTAACATGGTTACTGCATCACTACTCTGTGGTCTTTTCTCGTTGAGTTCTGTAGCACTGTCCCTCCTCTTTTCCTTTCTCTTTACCCACCTGCTTTCCCACTTGTCTAAGCACCTCCACACTTGTGCACTCTGCAGCAATTCTCTAAGGTGCGCCTTCATGCCTGCTGACCTCATGTGTTCAAAATCTGTGGTCCCGAAATCCAACCTATAGCTCCTGCTCAAGTGTTTCATCTTGTCTATCTCCACCCCGTTCTTGTCTGCTTTTCTTGCAACCTTCTATGTACCTTGTCCACTTCCCTCGTAATCCTGGGACATAGATACCTCAGCTCTTCTTCCGATTAGGACTCTAACCTATTCACACCCATAGTCCCTTCCACCAATTCTTGTGCTTCCATGCTCAACCTGACCCTATTCAGATAGTCTTCTCCCTTCCCACTGGCTGAGCTTTGTGTGGAATTCAGACTGTTGAACCACTGTGTCAGCTGTTGTGCATTCAACCCCATCAGTGTAGCATTCACATCGACTGCCATTGATGGTTGCGGCAACTTTTCAGTATTCGATGACAGCGGTATCACCAGTGGGGGACTCGACCTCACCAGTGTTGACTGAGCACATATGGGACTAAACTCCATCAAGGACCCAGATCCAGTTGGCTGAGCCGCTATCGGAGTTATCCCTGGAGTGTTTTCTATGCACCTCCTTTCTGTCCCATTCTGCAGTATTGATCCCTGACTGCTCATACCTAAGTTAGGCTGACTGTACAAAGGTACCGGTGGACCTACAGTAATGGGTAGTGATATCGCATCTGGGTTCTGTCCATTTCCCATGTTCTGAGACATGTTCATTCCCACACTATGGGTCATCATTGCCGGCATGCCCATTTGACTCCCCGTCATCTGAGCATGTGCGGTTCCCCCCTGCATCTGCTTTTGAGGCATCAAAAAATGAGTTGATTCGGCTTGTGCCAATGTTGGGTTGTGACCATTCTGTCCTCCCATTACGGTTGGATCTAGAATCATTCCCGTACTGTTGTCACTGCTGTAGTACCTTGGGACCTGCGGCTGATAATTTTCTGCTGGTTTCAATATGGGCACATCTGGATATATTCTCCTAACCTGCGGTATCTGCGGGGTGAACAGCAAACTCGGGTCCTTAGATCCCGATGATGCTCCTGAACTCTGAGTTTCACCGTTCTGTACCGATGCCGGAGGGGCAGAACTGGTACTCGGACCTTGTCAATTCTCTGCATAAGGTGGTGGACGGTTGTTCAGCAATTGCATGATTAACTCCTCATCCTCTAACTCCTCTTCTCTTCTCAACTTTTCCTCGTCCTCTCTATCCTTGGAACACCTCCTGTTTGTCTTACAGGTAGCTTTCTTACCTGTCTCCTCTTCTTCCTTAGTAATTGCGGGAAACAATTTTATCCCCTGCAATACATCTGACCTCCACACCTTCTGTGCATTATCCCACCTAGCGTCCGCTAGTGTCTTTTCTACCTTTCTTATCCTGGTCTCGAACTTATTTTGCTGTTGCTGTCTAGCCATCAGTTCCCAAATTGCTAGAGCCTCAAACTGTGCTGGCCTTGGAGGTACCTTCATGTCGTACATCGCGAATCTCAAATTCTCTAGGATCCTTATATTGAATGTCCCATGGATCGGGAACGCTATGCTCCCATGTTTCTCTGTCAACTTGTGCCATTGCTTTAGCCAAAGGCACGGAGCTACCCCCTTTTCCTCCATTACAATGTAAGCTGGCGTGCCTTCGGGTGGCGTTTCCTCTCCTACGCTCGCTTTAATGTAAGACTCCCCCTTCATCGCACTCCTTAATGCTTTAAAAAATTTCATTTTCTCGTCTTTTATTTCACAAAGTTTGTAATCAATAGGTGACTTTAATTCCCGGAACACTCTTCGCTTGCCTTTCCCCTTCCAATCGAGCCCCACGGACTGCGTCCAATCCGTGCGCGACCCTTCTCTCCAACCAACCTATCCCAGCGCGGCTCCTAGTGACGTCACACTCACACACACTGCGGCTGACAAAGCCTTGCGGCTAATCCTCCTTCACTCAGCTCCTCTCGTAACAGCTTCTGGCATGTATCGCGAGCTACCAAAATAAAACAGATCTGTCGGTTTACTACAGGAAGGGTAACACAATCGCTTCAGGACCTTAGGGATTTTTCACTAGCCTCGGCAGTTATTCCATCTTTCTCGGTCCCCACTTTCGCAAGCAAATCTGACCCGCAGACTGCTCTCAACTTGTCAATGATCTATTCTAGTGCACTTAGAATTTTGTCAGAGCCCGAAGTCGAAGTTTCTTTCACTCCCTTAACACACGTACCGACTCGTTGACCACGCCCGATCAACCTACTAAACCGACCAGACCACAACATAAAACAACATACTCCGGAGTCTCTTGACCTCGCAGGGCCCGTCTCAACAACAACAACCACGTGGACCTTTTTATGCACGAAGCGCCACATACACATGAAGTTCGACGACTTCCCTACTCTCACACTCGGAGTCGCACCTCCGCTATTTCTATGAAGTTCGACGACTTCCCTACTTCTACACTCGGAGTCGCACCTCCGCTATCCTCTAAAATCCTCGCAACCTTTTCACACAATCTGCGGCAATAAGCTGTGCAAGCGCAAAACCCTAACTTCTCTCATACCGTCACTAGTACCGCCAACGCCGATCTCACACCTCCATTCTCTCCATTCGCAAGCTCCGAGATCCCGGGAAAGTCACGGTGGACCTAGCCCATCATCATTCTGTCAATCTATTTTACCCAAGAAAAATCTAATTCAACTTCTCGAGTGGGATCTCAAAAGTCGAAACCGTTAATTCAACACCATGTACTTTAAGAGTACGGGGTCCCAAAAGGCGTAACCGTCCTCTGCTACCATCTACTGATAGAGCGTTCCGTACTAATAATTTGCCTGTATTTGGACGCTCTTTAGGCCGATGAATCTTTTGGCTAAGTGGGACTCTCCTTACTCTATATCGGTCAATTTAATCAAATCAAGAATCAATAACGAACATAAGCAATACCCTGATCAACATAACACTTAACAATTAATCCAGAATACATTTCGGCGAACCCTGACCTTTCCGTCAGGAATAACCACACCAGTTTATTCAAAGTTAGTGAATTTATTTCCCTATATTAACAAAGCTAGCACAATATAGATGTGTCTCAACACCAAGTGATAAACATAAATGAACATTAATAGCTGTCCATAACGACGAAACAGATGCAATCTATGCAGCATTTGAATAACAAGGCATTCGATAATAGCAATACAAATCACTAATAGTATAATCTGTAATGAGCTTATTGCATACATTTAGTCAGCATAACAAGGTCTCAAATTGCATCGTGCAACAAAAGGAATCCTCATCTAACCTCAAATTAGCATCGGCATGTGGGACTTCATGCAAAAACAATTTAGCAACATTAATTTGGAAAAAACTCCTAACTAGGGCTCTTGTCAAAAATCAGCAGTTGGTTACCTAAAAGAAACACAATGCAATTGTACAATTTCCTTTCATATTTACCAATTACAATCAGCATTCAAGGAAGTCTTCGTCTCACAGGTACCGTTTCTCGATCAGCATGGGTACCGTTTCGATCAGCATGGGACGGGGCAAAAGGGGCAGGGGTGGACGGGGCAATTGCCTCACGGCGGCAAGATAAAACTACTACTTCATGCAAAGGGATCAAAGTTAAAGTCTCTAGGGCAAGAATCGTTTAAAGTCTCTTTCTCTCGATTAGAGAAAGAATCAGAGTCTCTTTCAAAATGGCGTCGCAGCAAGGTGGGCCATAATAGCTGCAAAGTCCTGCAAAATGGCGGGTATCGAGCTGGTAATGGCAATAATGGCTGCAATGGCTACTTTCTTCTCGTGCACCTGGTTTTTATAGACAACAGTTCAAATCCAGTAGGGTCTTCCATTGGAGGGTTCATAGGTTAGCTTCAAATTGTCCAATCAAAAACGACAGTTCTCAAGCTTTTACTTAAGCATACATTATCCTTGGAGACGGGTACGCAAGTTGCAACATTTTATACCAATTAACTCACTTTCAGAGCTTCCATTGTCCGCACCTGCAGATTGACCTTGGAGCAAAGAGAAAAATGCCAAACTGGCACGAAACCTTAAGATAAGCATGTGAACGATCTCAGTGGAAAAGTACAGCTTCAAGCAAAAATACACGTTTATTAGCACATTGGAAAAATACGAGCATCTAAACCGTGAGACCAGGCAACTAGGCCAAAGCCTCCGCTAAAGTTATGCTAAGCTAAAGCATTTCAAACAAGCAAATCATAGCACACGTTTACGATTATGTCGGATTAGTGCAATTCTAATACATCACGTTATATAAAGCACGCTTATAAATGTTGGCAAACTACTCTAAGGGCACATTTTGTCCCCGTACAATCTTTATTAGTTCGGTTAAAGTCACACATGATTATTTCAACACTACGTTTAAGCGCTAATAAATGTAAAACCTTAATTTCTGCTTCATCAGGCTATTTGCAAAAAAACAGTCAGTTTTCTTTGGGAAGATGCGATGTGTCCACATTGTGTTTTGGGGCATTTCCTGTCACGGGCACTAGGCCTACCCACACAAGTGAAGTACCATTTTTATTGGGAGATATGGGGGAACACAGAATAGAAAAACAAATGTTACTACCCATTGTCTTTCTCTACATTTTCTTCTTCCAAATGTAAGACAGTGTGTATTAAAGAAGTGTATTTGAGAAATGCCCTGTAATTCACATGCTAGTTTGGGGACCCCCGAGTTCAGAGATGTGCAAATAACCGCTGATTCTCAGGCAGCTAGGGGGCTAATAGAGCCATAAATGTAACACAAACGAGGAATTCCCGACAAAAAAACTAAACTTAGGGGGAAAGCTAAGATTGTTAATGCAATGTAGATGACCAAACATCAAAAGATCAATAATTGAGCCATTAAGGTACTACCTGGACAATGTTGATCATAAAGTTAGTTCATTACAGTATCTGAGGTTTCAATATCTTCACTACTGCCTTTCTATATGAATTGATTGGCTTTTGTTATTTTTTTGTTACCCTTTAGAATAAGACCTGCTATTTTGAGTAACCTTGAAGAAACTGTAGTGATCAATTCAGTATATTCAATTGCTTGGAGCCTGGATAGCCTCACGCTTGATAAGCTGTGCCATACAAAACTACATCACCCAATAACAAGTGCTTCATTTAAGGGTGCGAGGAGAAATGGCTTCAGAGAAACTTTGAGCCGTATTTGTTCAAGTTTTGACCAAATTAGGTGTTTGCATTTATTCGCAATAACACGTAAACGCAAATGTTCAGTGTAGTCTAAAAATACCACTATGATGATTCAGACATTTCCTTTTTTAGGATAACTTTTTTGCCCAGACGCTGAACTCTTCACAATTTCAAACGTAAACTTTTCTGTCAAGCCAAGGATTTGTGAAATTATTTTCTTACGATATCTTACTTAAAGACGATGTAGTTCTGGTTTTTGATGATATTCCCATGGTCCTTTGTAAAAATACTTATTATTCTTCCAGTTTATAAAGCTGTGCTTTCACTTGGGTATCGGTTATCCTCTGATCTTCCTCAACTCCTCTTTTTCCATAGTGACCCATATGCCATCTATTGGTTGCAATTTACTACTACTCACATCCACATTTGCAGCCAGATTATAATTTAATTGCCAATCTTATCTAGAATTTTTCAGCAGATTAGTCTGCAGGAAACAGAGGGTCTTCATTTCAGATGATAAGAAAACAGGATTAATATTTCGTTTCTTAGAAGGAGAAAGGGAGGGCCTTCATTTCAGGTGATAAGAAAACAAGATTCATATTTCTGTTCTGAGAAGGGTACAGAGGTCTGGAAGTCTGACCCTCCCCGTAACGCAAAAGAAATCAAATACATAGATTCGCTATTCATGCAGCAATCTCACTCAACAAAACGCCCAGGGCGTAATACTGAAATGGCTGGGAGCTAAAGAAAAACACTGGTAAATAAAGACTTCAAATAGTCTTGCATCGCCCCCTGACGCCTTCCCCATCCATACTTCATACATCGCCCCCTTACATTTAGCACCTGCTCAAAACGAGTACTAAATGGGAGCAAATTTGTTTCAGAACAGGGACTATGAATGAAGATTGTGAACAGTAACTCTGGGTCTGCATGTTAAACAAGCATTGGCGAAGCCAATAGGTCTTGCCTATGCAAGAGCTAGTGGATTTGCCAATGTGTATCCACATTGTACACAAGCGTGGATGGTATTCAGCATAGCTAAAAGTTAGTGGAGTTGAGGGTCGTAGAGGTGAGTGGCGTGGAGTGGTATAAAGTGGCATAGAGTGGAGTGTCGGAGAGTGTTGTATACTGGAATGGAGTAGAGCGTCAAAGTGGAGTGGTGTATAGTAGAGCGTAGTCGAGTGGTAGAAAGTGGAGCATTGGCATAGAGTGTTGCAGAGTAGAAGGGCATAGAGTGGTGTGGAGTAGAGTGGCATAGATTGGAGTACAGAAAAGTGGCTTGGAGTAGGCGGTTGTGAAGTGGAGTAGATTGCCTATAAGTGGAGCAGAGTGAGTGTCATAGAGTGGAGTGTGCTGGCTTAGACTGGAATAGAGTGCCAGATTGGAGTGTCATAGAGTGGAATAAAGTGTTGTGGAGTGGCACAGAGTGACACAGTGGAGTGTTGTACAGTGGCACCACTTTCCTCTCTCACTCTATGCGCTCTGCAGAGAAGCTAAAGGTTGGATGTGCATGTAGTGTAAACACCTTTATGACCCCAATGACTGCCCCTATGAGAGATTTACACTGACGTCAGCCTCTGCTGTAGCACTCTAAATTGTGCTCAGCCATAAATAGCCACACTCAAACTGAACTTACTTAGACAGCATTGCGAATCATCGCACAGAATGTGTTATATGCCGCATGAAATAGACTTCAGAAGCCAAGAACTGTAAAAAGCAAATACACAGGTTATGCGGAATAAAGTACACGTGAAATTAAAACAGGCACTGCATCGGTACCATAGAGGTTTTTGCAGTCATTTGTCGAGACACTGATCACTGTTTAAGCTATTAAAGTTAAGAACAGGTAGACAAAGCCTTAAGGAGCCAAAATCAGTTTTAATTCCTGGATATGGGTTTTTTCCTAGCCTAAATCGCAGCACTGATGTTAAATTTGGCAAAGTTCTCATTGAGGGATATTCCGTGCTAAAAGCTAGTGCTTTCACTAAAATGGTATCATTGCTGTATTTGTCAGCACTGCATGACCCAGAAGACATAAAGGGGTTTTGAGTCCAGGACGATGCGGGCACCTATGGGAACTACCCAATCGATAAAGCAATCTCTCTGAATACAGAAACGATTTTTGCAAGCCTTCATTTAGCCTTTGAAATGCATCAATGTATGAATATTAAGGAAAAACAGCTGTTACATATGTAATTGTGCGCATGCGGTGAGTAATTAAGGTAAAGGGAAAAGGAGAGTTCCATTTTTTAAATAGCAAATATTCAATTCATCTGCTGAGACCTCTTAAGTTAAGGGTATTCTTTATGTTGAAGTCTGTTTCAAATTTGTTTTATTTCCAAAAGCATGTTCCCTCAAGTCGGACCTTTTGCTCGGAGCCAGCATCAAACCAGGTAGGGTAAACTATAACTGAATTACTACACAAATGCAGCCCTAGAAACAGGAAAACCAGCATTGCCCTACAATTAATACTTGATACGCGCTGGAATTTTACAATCCGATCAAGCATGTTTGTGATGCCTTTCTTCTGTAGCATCTCTCAATCTTCAAGCACCCTGAAAAGGTAGATTCTAAAAAAAAACATTGCCAAAACCAATTATTATCACCACTGCGAGAATATCACCTCGTTAACCTGTTTTAGCTGTACAGCAGCTGCTGAACAACATCTGCTGTACAACACGGCTAAAAGGCCGGAAAAAAGCTCAAAGCTGTTCACACTGCAAGCGAGGAGCGCCAGGATCAGTCTTGGACTTGGAGAAGGTCTCTGTGCTCAGCTCACTGATGATGCACAGCTACACAGGCAGAGGCAGCGCCTGAGATAAAAGACAGACAAGGATTCCACCGGTATTTAGGTCGAGGATAAGCACAGGGCCTCTTGTATACTTTTAAGTGTATTTCAAGCCATTTGATTTGCTTGTTTCATTGTCATTTGAAATACTTCCTTGCTAGTCGTTAGTCATGCTTGTTTGTCCCTCCTTTTTCTCTTCAGGAGCAGGAACCAACTACTCTATAATTACACTGTGTCCTTGTTTATCTGTTCTTTAGGGGATTTTTTTTACATTGTTTCCTGCTTGTGTTCAGATAAGCTTCCCTTTTCATTTGCAGAGCATTCTTGTTCTCAGTGAGGGCAGAAGCCCACTTGTTTATTTAAGTACTTGTTTGGGAAGTAGCCCCTAACACAACCCTAATGTATTGGAGGCTTTATATAAGTACCAGCTCCATTACACAAAGACAATTTCATTTTTTGTAGGCAAGGCAAGTTTAAGTGATGTTGAGCGGATGCCATGATTGGAACCCAGGTCCTTAGTTTTAAAGTCAACAGCTCTAGTCTTTGTGCCACATCTTCTCCCTGTTCAACCAGGTTTTCGTGGAGCACACAAGGCCTTGCAGTTCCTTTAACTGTTACAGCACGGCACGTCAAGCTTTATGTTTACCTATAGGGGCAGTGCCTTTCTCTCATTCTGCATGATTCACCCACCTCTGTTTTTTATTTAATTAGTTTAGTTTAGTTTATGGGATTTATACAGCGCATGGTTACCCGAAGGCCTCCCAGCGCTAGAATGGGGACCCAACAGACTGCGTGAAGGCCTATGCTGTGGACAATAGAGGCTTCAATTTCCTATGCAAAGAGAGTTCTTGGTTATCTTGACGGAGCTCCAACGGAAGAGAGTTCTAGAGATTGGCGGCTCTATATGCCAAGGATCTGCCTCCCCATCTTTCTTTCTTGATCCGTGGGATATTAATTAGAGAAGCTGTTGAGGATCTAAGTGACCTCTGAGGAATAAAGGGCGTTACAATCTGCCTGAGAAAGGCTGGGCCCTTATTGTGCGGTGCTCTGTGCACAGTGCACATGGCTGTGAAGTTGATTCGTTGTTCAACAGGAAGCCAGTGAAGAGAGACTTGGGCAGGATTTGCAGACAGGTGTTTTGGAATGTTCATAAGTAGGCATTCAGCAGCATTTTGCACTTTAATACATAACGAAGTGAGCTCAGGAAGAGAATATTCCCGTAGTCCAGGCGTGACATTATAAAAGCCAGGATAATAAGTTTTTTGGCTGAGAATGGAAGTACCTTAAAAACTTTCCTAAGAAGTCTTAGTAGACTGAAACAAGTGGCTGCCAGCTTTTTGGAGTGATACTTTATTGTGAGACGAGAGTCCAATCAAAAACTTAAGCTATTTATGTTCTCTTTTGGCAGAGGAAGGTCTTTCAATCCTTCCGGGGCTAGAAAAGGAGGTCTAGAGAAGGCGGGATTCCCTACAAGCATTTTTTTTGTTTTATCTTCATTTAATTTGAGTTTACAGTTGGACATCCATCTAGCAACAGCTTGGAGGCAGGGTGTAAAGCTGAGCTGGTCAGAGTTAGTGTTGGTAGAAAAAAAAATAATAATTGGGTGTCATCGGCATAGGACACTAACAATAGACCATTGGGTTCTACTATCTCAGCTGATGGTGACATATAAATATTAAAAAGGGTGGAGTTCAGGGAGGAGCCCTGCGGTACCTCACAGCTGAGAGAGAGGCTGTTAGAGAAGAAGGAACGATCAAGGACTTGAAATTTCCTATCCCTCAGAAAGGAGAAGATCCACTTCCAGGCGATCGCCTTGATGCCTGCATGGGAGATTCTTTAGAGCAGCATGCTGTGATCTGCAGTGTCGAATGCCACACTCACATCTAATAAAATAATTGCTGCATAGCCCCCTAAATCTAACCGTTGTCGTATGTCTTCTGTGACAGCCAGAAGGGAGGTCTCGGTGCTATGTTGAGGTCTAAAACCCATTTGAGTGTGATGAAGAAGCTTGTGGTCTCTGAGAAAGCCTGCCAATTATCTGTTGACATGTTTTTCAATTAATTTGGATGCTATGGGGAGAAGAGAGATCGGTCTATAATTGCTTAGTACGGCTGCATCAAGATTGGGCTTTTTAAGTAAAGGCTCCACAATCCTGTGTTTCCAGTGTGGCGGTATTTGGCCTGTTGTTAAAGATTCATTAAGAACATTGGTTAGGACAGGGGCCGTAATGTCAGAGCCCAAGGCCAAAATGTAGGGAGGGGCGGGGTCCAAAGGGGATCCAGATTTTATGGTGCGTAGGAGACTACATACTGAGTCCTCTGTGAGTGGCAGATAATCAGATAGTGAGGCTCTGGGGCTATGGGGCTATGGACTTCATCCTGACTGACCAAATTGCCTTTCTGAATTGACCTGTCAGGAAAGGCTGAGTGAATGTCGAGAATCTTCTTTTGGAGAAACACGCCAAATTGTTGCTGTGTTCCTTGGAAGCTTCCGTCAGATCAATATGGGACAGTACCTGAATAATCTCTTTAAATATTAAGAAGATTTATTTTGGGGAATTAGAGGGCTGCTCCATTTTGGATGCATTATATAAAGCCTGCAAGGCTTTAATTTCCAAATGGAAAGTTCTGATCGCTTTCCTATATTTGAGTTTGGATGAGTCATCATAGGTTTTCCTCCACTTTATTTTCAGCTGTTTACACTCCTTTTTTAACAGCAGCAGCTGAGGAGTGAACCACGGGGATTTCTTTTGATGAGCACTTCTGGTGATGGATTTTACAGGTAGTATAATATCTAGGGAAGTGGAGATCCACTCATTGAATTTATCTGCTGAGCATAACATGGGGTTAGAGAGATTTGATCGAGTGTTTTCGAGGGTAGAAATCTATTCATTGCAATTCAGTTCCTTGTTCTTTTTCTTATGTCTGTGTTGTTTCTCATAAAATTTCACTCTGTGTGGGTTTAGTTTTACATATGTAACATATGAAAAGTGTCTCTATTGAGCTAATTCTCCTTTGCTTCAGATCTTCAGATCCTGCTTCAAGGGATTTTGTGTCCTGTGCTCATGTTTGTGCGGGATCACGGTGGTGAGCTCCGTTGCTTCGCTTACCTAGTGTTATCGATGGGACAGAGCCAGGTTTAATGCGGCGTAACCACATTATGGAAAATTTCAAGGCTCTCGGGGATCAGCCCTCAGCTTCTGCCTAAATCAATGAGGTCTACAGGTGAGCGAGACGCTGTAAAATAAACATATAATGCCTCCTGCATTAGTGGTGAACTGCTCTTTTTTTACCTAGGCAAGGTTCGAGGTACTTAAACTGCTGAAAAATAAATAGATGATGATTACACTTTTAGAAGGCTGAATGGCGCGAGCCTTGTACAGGTATAGAAGAAAAAAGAACGCTTCATTACTCCTAAAGACTACATTACTAATACAATATGTATTAGTTGGGAAGCGCTCCTTTTCCTGAACTGCTGAAAAGTACATGTTTAATATCTTTTTCGCACTATTTCAACCGCCAAAAAAGAAACGTGTAATGCATTCTGTGGCAGTTATAAAGTAGTCTTTTGACCCTGGGCAAGTTTAGCGCTATATATAACTGCCATGTCATGCATTTGTCACTCAGGACCCACTGCGGCCCATTCATCCCCCTCTCCACCCTCCTGTTGTCACTCTACACATTCCGCGGCTTGTCTCCCAAGTTTCTCATTCCATGGTTACTATTATTTCTCCACTGCGTTGCTCACTGTTTCATCCCTTGTTTCCTTCTTTTCCATTTGACGCCCCCCACTGATCCTTTCTTTGCCACTTTGTGGGATTTCTCTTATTTTTATTCTTATCTTTGCTCCCTCCAGCACCCCGTTTCGGTTGTCAGTGCCTCTTCTCATGCTGTCTTTAATCAGTTTAAAAAATGATAATATTTGGACAATGTGCTAAACGCATACACAAAACATCAAGCTTGCCAGTCATAAATGTGGAAATTACTCTTAAATGAATTATGCAAGTATTTTGTAAACATAACATTAAAATGGGGGTTGAACTTTTCAGGCCGGGCCCTTAAGACATTCCCCTCTGCTGCAAGATGATTTATTGGTGACCGAAGGTCAGTGAGAAGGACGTTTTTGTACGTATGGTCTTTGCCGCAATTTTCATTTTTTGCTGCAGATAGAGGAAGAAGGTTAACGGAAGTGCTTTAGTTATTTGCAGGGCCACTGGAATTATGTGGCAGGGTTGACCAATTTATGCGGCTAGAAAAGTCCCGTTATGAATTCACTATATCAAAAGCTCTAACTCAAGCAATTGCGAGACCAAGTGCATTGCAAATTCTTGTTGTGGTCTTCTCGTATTGCCGAAGCCGACTTTATTCTCCTGAATAAGCAAACCTTCCTACTCAATCCCTTGCCATTACGGTAATTTCTATTTATTCTTTATGTCTATTATTTTTATTGAGTAGCACATCTAAAGCACTCCAGTATCTTTGAATTGAGTTTGCCCTAATTGATACTGCAAAACAAAAAATAAAGTAGTGGGGCAGATGAGAGCAGCAGGGTGCAAGCGACGATGCGTGATGGGCGAAAGTAGTCATGGGGCAAGCGACTGGGAGAAGCGATGGGGGACGGGTGAAAGTAGTTACGCCAAGCAATATCCAAAAGAAGGTAGAAAAAAACACATATGCAGTCACACGGACTGCAAGTCGATCCAACAAAAAGTTCTGTGAAGCACAATGTGATTACCAACTGACTACCGCCCTCGCCCTGAGACCACCCACCAACCCCACCGACCCAGACACCTCCGCGACCAACCTCACACAGTGGATCAACGACTGCACCAACACCCTCGCCCCTCTCAAGACCTCTACAACCAACCACACCAACAAGAAAGCCACCTGGTTCACCGAGGACCTCCGAATCTCCAAGCACACCTGTCGGAAGCTGGAGAAGAAATGGCTCCACGACCGAACACCAGACAACCACACAGCCTTCAAGAGCGCCACCCGCACACACCACCAACTCATCAGGACCGCCAAGAAGACCGCCTTCAAGGACCACCTAGACAACAACGCACACAACACCAAAGAGCTCTTCAGCATCGTGAAAGAACTCTCCAATCCCAGCTCCAACACCAACGACATCCCGCCATCTCAAGACCTGTGCGACTCCCTGGCCACCTTCTTCCACCGCAAGATCACCGACATCCACGACAGCTTCAACTCCAACCCCCGCACCCACCACTGAGTCCACCACCCCTGCGACTACCACTCGCACCAGTCGCCTGACCGTCTGGTCCAGCGCCAGCCACGAAGACACCATCAAAACCATGAACTCCATCCACTCCGGATCCCCATCGGACCCCTGCCCTCACCACGTCTTTAACAAAGCCAGCGCAACCATCGCGCCCCACCTCCGGAAAACAATCAACTGTTCCTTCGAGACAGCAACCTTCCCAGAAAGCTGGAAGCACGCCGAGATCAACGCCCTTCTGAAGAAGCCCAATGCGGACCCCAAGGACCTCAAGAACTTCCGGCCCATCTCCCTGCTCCCTTTCCCGGCAAAAGTGACTGAGAAGATTGTCAACAAACAGCTGACCCGCTACCTCGAAGTTAGCACAGCACCGAGACTGCCCTCATCGCCGCCACTGACGACATCCGGACCCTGATAGACAAAGGAGAAACAGACGCCCTCATTCCCCTGGACCTATCAGCAGCCTTTGACACGGTCTGCCACCGCACCCTATCAGCACGACTCTATGACGCCGGTACCCAGAGCGTCCGCCTCCCACCCTTCCACTCCAAAACCACTGAGATCATCTGCGGCGTCCCACAGGGATACTCCCTCAGCCCGACACTGTTCAATATCTACATGGCCCCCCTCGCCCACGTCGCACGACAAAACAACCTCAACATCATCTCCTACGCCAACGACACCCAGCTGATCATATCCCTCACCGAAGATCCCCACACCGCCAAAGCTAACCTCCACCGAGGAATGAAGGCCGTAGCCAACTGGATGAAGGACAGCAGACTGAAGCTGAACTCAGACAAGACGGAGGTCCTCATTCTCAGACCCACCCCATCAGCCTGGGACGACTCTTGGTGGCCCACATCACTAGGCACAGCCCCGGAACCCACGGACCACGCACGCAACCTGGGGGTCATCCTCGACTCCACTCTCTCCATGACCAGGCAAGTCAACGCCGTCTCCGCGTCCTGCTTCAACACCCTCCGTATGCTCCGCAGGATCTTCAAATGGATCTCCCTCGACACGAGAAAAAACGTTACCCAGGCCCTCATCACCAACAGACTCGACTACGGGAACGCCCTCTACTCAGGAACTACAAGCAAGCTCCTGAGACGACTCCAACGCATCCAGAACGCCTCGGCCTGACTCATCCTCGATGTCCCCCGCCACAGCCACATCACACTCCACCTGAGAGGCCTGCACTGGCTCCCCGTCAACAAAAGGATCACCTTCAAGCTCCTGATCCACGCACACAAAGCACTGCACAACACCGGACCCACCTACCTCAACAACCGACTGAGCTTCCACACCCCCACCCGAAGCCTCCGCTCAGCCAACCTCGCCCTCGCCATAGTCCCCCGCATCCAAAAAAAACCACCGCCGGCGGCAGATCCTTCTCCTACCTCGCCGCCAAGACCTGGAACACTCTCCCCACCATCCTACGACAGACCCAGGACCTGCTGGCCTTCAGAAGACTCCTCAAGACCTGGCTCTTCGACCAGTAGCACCCACCCTCCCCAGTGCCTTGAGACCCTCGCGGGTATGTAGCGTGCTTTACAAATGCAGTGATTGATTGATTAGCAGAAGGACTCAAATTTAACGTAATTAATTCAAACTTTTTCCATGTGCTGAAAAGAAAGGAAGTGATGTCAGGCAAATGTTGTCCAATTAGGAAGCAGCTAGTAATATTGCCATTCAAGACTGCAAATAATAAGAGAAGGCAGGGCTTCAATGCCTCTACTCAATATAATATCCTTGCTGCAACAGTGCATGTGCACTATTAGGTGAGACATAAAAAGGCAAAAACTCAAAATAGCTGGATTAATATATGGGGATCATAGCCAGAATTACTATGTCCTGCGACATGGTATCCCCACACCAAAATCTGTCTCACTTGAATAAGTACACTTGAAACGAAGTTCAGATCAAAAAAATATCTAGAATATTTGTACATGTTATTGTCCTCTTCATTTCGCCTCCTCTGCTACTCCAAATGAATTTTCAGTTTTTTAATTTATTTAAATCTGCAAACTATAAAAAAACACATAGAAACTGTTGAAATATGACGCTTGTAATATTCATTACTTTTAGACCTGGCATCTTATAGCGTGTGTCCCCTGTCTTTTTGCCTTCTGACCTCATGCTTTTACGGTATGCTGGACTCTGTTTTTGCTGATTTATTGTCTCTGCGCACTTTACCACTACTGATCAGTGCTAAAGTGCAAGTGCTCCCTATGTAAATTGTATTGGTGATTGGTTTATCCATAATTGGTATATTTAATATATTAATAAGGCCCTAGTAAAGTGCACTATGTGTGACCAGGGCCTGTAAATAAAATGCTACTAATGGGCCTGAAGCACTGATTGTGCCACCCACATGAGTGGCCCTATAAACATATCTCAGACCTGCCACTGAAGTGTTTGTGTGTGCAGTCTTGCACTGCCAATTCGACCTGGCAAGTAACCCACTTGCCAGGCCCAAACCTTCCTTTTTACTACATGAAAGGAAACCCTAAGGTGGGCCCTAGGTTGCCCCCTGGCCAGGGTGCAGTGCATGTTAAAGGTAGAACATGTATGGATGTGGTTTTCATGTCCTGACAGTGAAATACTGCTAAATTCGGGTTTCACTGTTGCAAGGCCTATCTCTCTCATAGGTTAACATGGGGATGTCCTTTAAATATCCTTTAAGTGTAGTTTCCCATTGGGAGCAAATGGAGATTTGGTGTTTGGGGTCTCTGAACTCACAATTTAAAAATACATCTTTTGGTAGAGTTGGTTTTTAGATTATCTGTTTGAAAATCTCACTTTTGGAAAGTGGGCATTTTCTTGCTTAAACCATTCCGTGCCTCTGCCTGCTTGTGTATTCTACGTCTAAGTCAGACTGACACCTGGGCTGTTGTGAATTCCCTCTAGACTTTGACACAAAGGGAGCTGGGGAGTAGCCTGCATATCCTGATGAGTCTCCTGGGCTAGAGTGGGGAAGGAGGAGCTGACACTTATATCTGAAAGGGCTGTGCCTGTCCTCACACAATGCAGTCTCCGACCCAGTGGACTGTGTCTGGCGCCAGGCCTGGGCAAGGCAGAATCTTGTGAACAACAGAGACTTTCCTTTGAAGTTTTCCTACTTTGAAGGTAGGAATGGGTATAAGTAATGGACCCAAAACCCCAGACTTTTAGGACACTTCTGAATCGAGAGGAACCTCGGCCAAGGAGAAGGGCTGAAGAGCTGGAGGAAGAGTACTGTCCCTTTGCTGTGTGTGCTTTGCTGGGTTGGCCTGCAGATGCTGCTTCTGCTTTAAACAGGGCAAAGACTTGACTTTGCTGTGTAACCGGCTTGTGAAGTTTCTCCAAGGGCTTAGAATAGAGTTTGCCTCCTTTCAGAAGTTTCAGGGATATCAAAGACTTCAGCTTCATCTGCCCAGATCATTGGGAATTGTGTGTTTTGTGCTGCAACAGAAGAAAAACCACAGCAACACTGTCAATGATGCTCCTGACTGCACAGTGATCAGACGACACCAAATGGAGCCACATGGAGCCATGCACCGCAACCCTGGTCTTATTGACGCTGTCACCTGAGGGCATCACAGAGTTGCTGCTTGCACTATGACCTGTGGTCCCTGCACTCCGCATTGCCTTGCTCACTCTGCAGCCTTGGCATCCCTGATGACGACTCTTCGCGCTGACAGTAATGCTGCTGCCTGCACCATGGCCTGAGGACACTGCTCGTGAGGTACACGACACACCATCCCGTCCCGCACCGCAACCCCGCTCCACAGACACCAGCACCAGTGACTCCAGTGTCATCAACAGATGCTCCTGTCTGCACTGTGACCCGTGATCACCGCACTGAGCCCACCCATGCCGCACCACCTCCTTGGGCCTACCGACAACAGAGGTTCAGCAACGATGTTGCCTCTGCCTGCACCGTGACCTGGAGACACCGCACCGCCCTACTTCACATCACAGCCCTGATCTCACCGAAGCCGGAGGACGCCTTCATGGAGCTGCTGCCTGCACTGTGACCTGAGGGCACCACCTGTCACATTGTCCCACTTCACACTGCAGCCCCAGCCCCATCCACGCCCAAAGGCGCCAGTGACGCCAGGAACGCCACACTCCGGATCTCATTGCGAGGATGACGTCGCCGTACATTTCTAAGGTACTGTTTGTGGATCTTTCCAAGACCGTAGCTGGCCCACGAAGCCGCAGCCGGCCTAAACTGTTGGATTTAATGTTTACAACGCAGTGATAGCCCCAGAGGGAGCTATCAACTTCAAGGAACTGTATTTTTAAGTTAGTTCTTGCAAAGTTCACATCCTCATTATCATATGTTGGATTCTTCTCGTTTTGGTCTTGTTTTGCACAGATAAATATTGGCTATTTTTTTCAAACAGGTGCGGTGTCCTTTTGCAGTGTTTTCACTGTATTACTGTGTGTTATGTGCAAATGCTTTGCACATTGCTTCAGAGATAAGCCTGACTGCTCATGCCAAGCTAGCAAGGGGGTAAGCAGGTGTTATCTGAGCTGGTATCTCCATTATCCTGACTAGAGTGAGGGTCCCTACTTAGACAGGGTGCAAACCGACTGCCAAATAGAGACCCCATTTCTAAAAATTGCTGTGTGCTGATCTGCGTCTGACTTATTCCATCCTGCTTAGGCAAAAGCATTGTAATGCTTTTACTATGGGTGCACTATGCATTATGTCAATTATGTGCTTTATAATAACAGATGTTGTATTGTCTTGTTTTGTCTTATCTTAATTTAGCTTGTAGAGCTAACTATTACTTGGGAGGGTATCCTTGTTCTGAGCAGGTGGGAGTACAGCCAAACCTAGGGCCTAGTGAGAATGCTTACAAAGCCAGGTCTTCAGGCTCTTGCAGATTTCAAGAAGTGCAGACTAGGCTCTTATGTGTAGTAGCAAGGTGTTCCATGATTTGGGTCAGTGGAGTCATGGAGATGTTGAACAGGGTAGGGCTGAGGGATGAGCCTTGAGGGACACCACAGATGGTGTTCTTGGGATCTGAGGTGAAGAGATGAAGGCAGATTCTCTGGGTCTTCCTGTGAGGAAGGAGACAATTAACTTCAGGGTGCCTCCTTGGATTCCAATGTTGTGAAGCGATTTGATCGGGTTGTGTTTTGATACTGTGTTGAAAGCTGCTGTGAGGTCAAGGAAGGTGAGCACTGCCACTTTTCTTGGTCAAGGAAAGATCTGATTAAATCTGTGCCTGCAATCAGGGTGGTTTTGGTGCTGTGGTTGGTGTGGAATCCCAGTTGAGAAGTGTTCAGAGGGTTGTTGTTCTCCAGGTGTTCTGTGAATTGGTGGTTGATGACCTTCTTGAGGACCTTGGAGGGAAAGGGAAACTGTATTGTACTGGCTTATTCTCCATTGTGCTCCAGTTATTTGCAGTGGTGTTTGATAAGTCTGAGTTTCTGTGTGTGCCAACTTGCCTGGAGTATAGATCTTGTTGTATTGCTGTGTTTGAAGTGGACCAGGAAGTAGGCACAGGATGTGATCACAACATTTTTGATGGCTTTGGGGATGCTGTTGCTCTGTTCTTGGTAGGCACCATGTAACTGAGTAAGCAAATGGCATTCACACCTTGGCAAATTTATCTTTCCTGTATCATATCCTTCATAGCCTTTCAAAGCTAGCATGCCAGTATTAACATAGCGAGTGAACATATCCCCGCATGCACTGTGTCCCAAAAGAGGATGTGCCACCTTTCTGCCCCACCATCACCACTCTTCCGGAGAGGGCAGCTCTAGTATGAGGCACTTTGTACTAAAATATGGTTTATTTAATGTTACAACTTCAATTGTATGTATTATAACATCAATACTACAATGCAGAAAAGTTCTAGGGTGCAGTGAAATTTCTCGCCATTTCTACGTGTATGAATTAGCACACCTTGTAAATGTTTCCCAGTGTGATGAAAAATGAAGTACTCTTATTAAAGCGTGTGGTCAAAGATACAATTATGCTAATGCTGAAAGGTTCCCACATACTGAGTATCTTGATTATCTTAGAACTGATTGTATCACTGATTGCAAATGCCCTGCCGCTGATGTGTCACCTGCTTCCCTTTGGATGCTATAGTAAACTATGGATCTGCATTAGAACTTCATTTATTTAAAGTAGGGCAGTATTTCAGAAAGCACGTGAATGTAAATACTGCTTTCAAACATGATGAATACATGGTAAACACTGAATGTGGTATTAGAACAGGTGGTAATTCTCATCATGTGCAATTGCTACTAAAACTGAAGCAGGAAGGTCAACTGCATTTGCATTGTTGCCCTCCTGTTAAAGCCGATGCCACTGACCTAAAAATAACATAGAAAGTAGCATAAACCACACAATAAGTGCCACATAAGCCAAGACATACTGAGAAAAGAAGGGAAATCCCAATAAAGTGTCATTACTCAATGCCCAAATTAAATAACATATACCCCAATAACACGTAAAGTAAGATGGAAATGCATTTATCCATACGGATGTACGCCCGCAAGTGCCCCTCCCCTTGCACATTAAGGATCAAACGTTATCTCTAGTGGTTTGATTTGGTCCTAATATATAACAAATGAAGGTACCCTGCTCCCTTGTACATTGAGGATCCGAAGTTACCTTTAACGGTATCTTGGCTTGAACTGGTACTAATATATAGCGAATTAAACTTATCACTTTAACTATGAAGCACCTAAACATGTAGTTATCATGTCAGCTTCATGTTTTGCACAAATGTGTTCTAATAATGTGGTTTTACAGCATGCACACTGACTACTTTCAATGGTCGTGCATGGTTGTAGCTGATTTTGTGGTGCTATCTGTGCTATTAACTCCAAACGTCAATTTCGCTATTTCTGGAAATACTCTCTAACTTTAGATAGTTGTTGTTCAAGGCATGTATTGTATGTGCATATTGTGATTATGTGACATTTGCCAAGCGAAATTACGCTAGTGTACATTTTGACTAAGATTTAAAAGTTTGCCTACCCAAGAGAGTGTCAGTAGTGTGGCCAAGAAAAAATGCAATTTACATTATAATAACACACACAAAGCATTAACTATTTGAGAATTCAAAAATTATAGAACGGTATTGCCATGTTCTGTTTTGATCCCCTTTCCTGAATCATAGGAGAATTTGTTACAAATCGGCACAAGAGCCACAGGCCACAAATGTTGGAGCTGTTAACTATTATTTACTTCAAACAACCTCTCTATTTCTTGTTCTCTAGGAACAAAAGAGTTAGTCTCACGTTGTGCCTTCCCTAATCTTAGCTGTTCATAGACGCCATCCTGTCCTGTCCCCAGATACTTCATCTTTGGTTGATGACAGGGAGTGGTCTTTATCCAGCTGGCCAAATCTGTTGTCTCTCCCGGTGCCTGTACTTGATGCCTTATTCTGACATCTCCCTCTTTTATTAAAAAATGGCCCATGACAGGATGAACATGAGAAAACCCCAATCAGAGAAATGCCCCACCCTCCTTGATTGGTGATGATATGCGGTGCATCACATTTCCGCAATGAATCGTCAAAGATGGTCAATCACTTCTAAAAATTTCTAGAGTTCTCGGGGAACTAAGCCTAAGTCTAGATCGTCAGTTTTGCTGGGTTTTCATGATGGCCCTTTTTACCACTTGAAGTGATGTGCATTCTTTTGACAGTGTGTCCTGGACTCTCGGCCGTCCCTAGGGAGTCTTTGAAAGAAGTCACCAGTAAGGGCTTCGTTTCTATTGTGGTTTCAGTCTAAATCTGTGCTGACAATGGATTAGTACCCTGTCTTGGGGTTAGATGTGGTAATCCTCTTCTTTGTCGGCATCATTCTTCATTTGCTGCTTACTTGTGGTATCCTGGTATTTTGTACCTTCATTAGCTCATTTGTCGTCCTTCCTTGTTGGCCACTGTGTTATACATTTCTGTATCTTCCTCCGAAACACCAGTTTAGTCGGGCACTTGTAGGTGAATAGTGGGCGACAAGTGTTAATTACAGTTTAATTATCTTCGGATTCAAATAAATCCGAGGTATTAAATAGAGATAACAAATATAAAAAGAAAAACAGGTACTGTACAAGTAAGATTGAATGGAAGAAAAGGTAAATAAAAAGGCAGGAGGAGAGGAGGAAATATGTAAAAAATGTTTGTGCTCCTTTCCTGGTTTGTGTACAATGGCTTCGTGAAACTTCTGCAATATGACCCCTATGTCTCGATATGTGGTAGTATTTTTGCCTTGGGGTTTATGAAGACTGTCAGCAGCATCTAGAAGTCTGTGACAATTATGAATTTCTTTCTAAATTGGTAGACAATGGTATTTGCATGCCAACACACCCGCTAGTCTTTCTTTTTCAGGTTGTGGGCAAAACTTTAGCTAGCATAAGACACAATGCCCCTTGGTGCCTCTATTCATTTTTAGGTCGAGCATTCGTGGCCTCTTGTATATACTTTAGTATATACTTCTATACTTCTTTGTGGGGTCTCTGCTTTTTTACTGGTTTGTTTCAGTGTCCTTAAAAAATCCTTGCTTGCTAGTGGTCAATCCTTGCTCTTTGTCCCACCTTTTCCACAGTTGTACATTCCCCTGGAGCATGGCCCTAGTACTTGTACCCTTCCACTTATGCCTATGAAGCATGTGCTTAGGGATTACTTTGTTCAAAGGCTAATAGCATTTGACCAGAGCGCTGAATGCTTCAGTGGCCCCAGTCTGTTTCTGTGAACAGGGCTCTAGTCTATTACTTACTTTTCATCTGCAGTGATGTGTGACTTTGTTTATTCCATTCATTACTCTCCCTCTCACATTTTCTGTTCCTACATTACAAATGCTTGTTCCTTTTGTCTGTCTCTGCGAGCTCTCAGCAGTGCTTTGAATCGGCTGCTTATGTCAACTGTTTTACTTTTTATTTTCAGTTTGTGGCAAGAAAACGCTAATAGCTGAAACTCGAGCGAACACGAGAGCTATTGCAGTTCAAATGCTTGTTATTTATTTTCGCAGCGCGATCTCGCTTGTTTGGGGTTGTTTCCGTCCATCTGGGTTGCAGTGCCTTCGGAAAGTTTTTCTTTCTGAATGTTTAGAGGCATCACACAGGCGTCTAAGGGTTAAAATAGATCTTATCACTGCACACTAATCGCACAGCAATTTAGATTATGTAGTTAACAATATGTTTATACTTTATAATAGATAGTTTGGTTGTCGAGGAAACTTCCAGTTTGAAAGCAGACAAGAGCATACTTGCTTTCGGTTTCCTTCGTGCTTTTATGTTTGGGGTTGTTTTCGTCCATCTGGGTTGCAGTGCCTTTGGAAAGTTTTTCTTTCTGAATGTTTAGAGGCATCACACAGGCTTCTAAGGGTTGGAAAAGATCTTATAACGGCACACTAATCGCACAGCAATTTAGATTATGTAGTTAACAATCTGTTTATACTTTATAATAGATAGTTTGGTTGTCGTGGAAACTTCCAGTTTGAAAGCAGACGAGCGCATACTTGCTTTCGGTTTCCTTCGTGCCTTTACAAGTGGCCAACATTGCGGTATTGTAAGTGGCAGTGGACTGGCGCTTTGTCCCAAGTTCGCTATAACTTTCTTGGGCTCTGCGAAATTCTTAGCTGGTCTGTAAAATGTGTCTCGCTCAACCCATAGTGTCAAATTATATCAACTGCACTATTGAAAAATTGGAACAGATCTATTAAACCTGGGCAATGCTGTCATGCCTATTTACGTACATAATACATAAAGATGTGTTTTGCATACAGCGCTTAATTGCTATAGGGAATAGATGTCATTATTAATCCATTCAATGGTACTTGAGTTACCGACCTCAGAAGGAAGGAGGTCTAAATTGGTCCCGCAGGGGTGTGACTTTCAGATCAGTGCATATTCCAGCGCCAAGCATTAATTGACGGGGACATTTTAGTAACGATGTAGTTAGCAGCTGAACAAATACATTCAAAATTTAGAAAATGAAACAGTTTGGAAACAAAACAAACATTAGTTAGATCCGTGTCTTATTGCATATGCGATATAACTGTCGAAAAATCAGTGTTCTTTATTGTTTGAAATGGCCTTTCTGCAGGGTCACCCCCAAACTTTTTGCCTTCCTCCTCTTTTTCTGACCTCTTTTTTGCTGGCTTTAGGACTCTGCGCACTTTACCACTGCTAATCAGTGCTAAACTGCATATGCTTTCTCCCTTAAAACATTGTGACATTGGCTCATACCCAATTAGCATATTTATTTTACTTCTAAGTCCCTAGCAAAGCGCACTACATGTGCCCAGGGCCTGGAAATTAAATACTACTAGTGGGCCTGCAGCACTGGTTGTGCCAAAAACATAAGTAGCCCTTAGCCATGTCTCAGGCCTGCCAGTGCATGGCCTGTGTGTGCAGTTTCACTACCACTTCGACTTGGCATTTAAAAGTAATTGCAAAGCCTTAAACTCCCCTTTTTAGGGGTGAGCGCAAAGCGTGCCGTCCCCTGTAGTAATCTCTCTTTGGGCTTCCAACCACACCCACGTCACGTCAGTCACTTTCATTGGTTCGTGGACTTGCCGTTTAAAATCCGCTTGCTTTCATTTGTGAAAGGCATGCATATGTCATGCCTTTTTCGGTGTTTTTACCCACATACACAGCACCACTAAACTACTAATAACATATGAGGCTCAATGTTTTCAGCATGGTTTCCGGACTCCTTTATTTGTTTATTTTCCACGCAGTGCAATTGCACTCGGTTTACATAGCGCAATCGCGCTCAGTTTTGCCATTTTCAATTTCAGCACGATTGCGCTGCATTTTAAATAAAGCGATCACGCTGCGTTTTTTCTTTCTTTTAATTTGTGTAGCAAGAAAAGTCCGGTTAGGAGTTTACAATGCTAGTAGCTCTAACTCGAGCAAATGCAAGACCTGTTGCATTGAAAATGCTTGTTTGTATTGTATCAGAATGGCCCATAGAAATATTGAACTTACATCTACTCTTAGTACAGTGTACATTGGTGGGTCAAAGTACATTGTGGTTGCATTAGAGACTCCAATTGATTTGAATGCCTTGTCAATAGTGAAGACCACAGGTATTCTTACCCTGGGTTGTCCGGTCCCACAAGGGCGCACTCACAGTGGCAAAGTCTTTGGTATATGTGGTGCAGTAGCTCGCCATGCTTACAATAGATTGATGGGCGAACTTGAGCCAGTGCTGAAACTTAGGTTGGGTCTGGTTGCATGCCCTGCACTGAGAACCTAGGATCCAAAAATATTAGCATCTCCTTATACATCTCACATTTATCTGCACTGAGTGTGAGGATGGCCTCCTGTAACGTGGTATAGACTTTGTGAAGAGCTGCATCATGCTCGGGGACGTGGCTTGGCCGTCCCGCAAGATGGCCGCCACACCGTGAGGCTCTGCCACCGGGGGACCAAAATGCAGTATTTATCCTTCCCTGCAACCTCCCACCTTGCTAATACCTCCTGAGACGGCGTCGGAAGACTTGGGGAGGCTGCCGGCCGGCATTCGCTCCCGGACGTGCGCTGGAGGACACACCTGTGGGGCCCGGTCGTCAGCCGGATCGGGCCATGGTCTCCCGCAGAGGCATTGGATCGCCACAGCTTTGTGGCTGGGGGCCTCCTCTCATTCTTCTACACCGTGCCGCAGGCCTGAGGTGACTGTGACACCCTCCAATGTGGGAGCCCCTATAGGACATATGGATGGGGGCTCTCTCTCTTCCGCTCCCCCCCTTCTGGCTAATATTTCTGCGGCCCCCCTGGGACCCCACCATTGCTGCCCTGTGGGGCCTGCTGGTGGTGCTGTGCAGGTCAGGGGGCCCCATGATTATAAGGATTGCTGTTTCTTGAGGCTGAGCTGGTCTGGCTTCTGAAGTTGTAACCGAGTGAGTGGTGTTTCTGCAGACCTGGCTTTGACTCCGGACATCCTCTCTCCTTCCCCCAGCCTTGTTCTGAGGTGGGTGACCTGCGGGAGAAGTCTCCTGGTCGAGCCTTCTGTTTTATGGTGGCCTTCTGCTGGTTGGTTGCCTGTTGGCGAGGTGCTATGGTGTCCTGCTGGTTGCCTGTTTGGTCGGCTGTGAAGAGGATGTGGAAGGCAGACCAAAAGCAGGCTAAGCTCTCATTTGAGAGTTGGAAAAAGAGAGACACCTCAGCCGGCTGGCTGATTGATGACTTGCTGGCTGAGGAGGAGACCTCTGCATCCTCTGTGAAGGCTATGTTTTTAGACCTTAAGCACAGCCTGGCCAGCATCGATGCTAAACTTAACCATTTGACGGAGCAGATGGATCGTTTAAAGGATCCTGCACCTCCGACTTGGAGGATGGTTGGCGGAGGGATGGTGAGCAGCTGCTGCGAATGGAACGCGTGCTGGAGGTGACCTGGAATAAAAGCAAGGATCTTGAGGCCCGGTCTCGTCGTAATAATATTTGCATCTTGGGCCTCCCGGAGTCGATGGCTATGGGGCGCATGGAGGAGTATGTCGAGACCATGCTATATGCGCTATTCCCGGGCAAGCTCTCTCAGATGTTTGTGGTGGAGATGGCCCACAGATCTCTGGGACCGCAGCCTCCTCAAGGAGGCCCTGCGTGCCCTACTATTGTGCAGTTGCTGAATTACAGAGATAAGGACACCATCCTTCATCTGGTCAGGGAGCGCAGGCCTGTGGTTTACAATGGCGTGGAACTGAACATTTTCCCTGACTATACTCCTGGGGTGTAGGCGGCTCGAAAAGTGTTTCTGCCGGTTAAGCACACGCTTAGCCAGACTGATGCAATATACTCCCTCATTTGCCCGGCTTAGCTGCGGGTCCAACACAGGGGCAAGTTACATTTCTTTATTGACCCGAAGATGACCGTAAAATGTGCTAAATCAATCCCTAAGAAGGCGCCGTCAGAGAGTCTGCATGCAGCTGGTGGTGAGGACGGCTCTGTGAGTGACAATGACTAAATCTATTCTTTTTCTACTCAAGCCCCTGTGACGGTATCCAGGGCCGTGCGGTCTGTAAATCTATAGATGCTTTACTGCTGGGGTGGGCTGTTCTGTTGTATGTTCCTTTATTTGTTAATCCCCCTGCCCTTTATCCCGGCTAGGATGAGCTCCAGATGGCCTCGCTGATGCCCCATTGGATGAGCCCATTCACACTGTTTGCTATTATGTTGTGGGAAATGTATTGGGGCATGGGTGGGACTGTAGCTCTGACCCGTTTGGGGGGTCAGCGTGGGTCGGTGGTGGGACTGTTATATGCTTGGTTTACTCTCTCCGCTTCTTCTCTTGTGTTTCTGTTCCTTTCCCTGCAAGCCGCGGAACCTTATTTGCGATGCTATGGGGAGATGTATGTTCGGATAAGGCGTTGTTGTGGCGCAAGGAAATATGACGCCTGTGCGCTGTCTTACCTGGAATGTTTGCGGGTTGAATGACGGGTGCAAGATGCGATTGGTATCTGCTTATATGCAACGACATGCGGTGGACATTTGCATGCTGCAGGAGACTCATCTGGTGGAGGCTGGCTGGATTGGTGAATGGCATGCTGCGTTGAATTCGCACTATGCGAGAGGTGTGGCGATTCTGATCAGGAAGGGTCTTCTGTGGCGTATTGAGAGGGCACTTGTAGATCCCAATGGCTGCTATGTTATGCTGAGTGGTACGCTGCTTGACAGGCCATGTAGATTGGTAGCGTTATACGGCCCAAATACTGATGACCCTGAATTTTTCGGGGAAGTGAGGCAACTAATCAACTCGCTGGGTCCCTGTTATGGGGAGACGACTTTAATGTGGAGTTGAACTTCGAGGCGGATTGAGAGAGCCAGGCTAGACAACAGCATGTGGCAGCTGCCAGAGCTCCGACACAGGTGATGGATGAGGGTGCCTTGGTGGACTTATGGAGAAAAAAAGCACGGGACTGACAGGGAAGGCACCTGCGTCAATTATGTGCACAGTAGCTGGTCCTGCATAGACAGATTGCTTGGCACCAGGGATGTTGATCTCTGGATGCAGTCCATTGAGCATGAGGCCCGCACTCTTTCGGATCATTCTCAGGTAATGCTGGAGCTGGCTGTTCTGGGTGGGCCGCGCCTTTATGTGGAGGCTCCCTCATGGCACGCCTAGAGACCAGGTATTCAGGGATGAGGTCATTGATGCCATACTTCATTACTTTGCTGAGAATCGTGGGTCGGTGACCTCGGCCGGCACTGTATAGGAGGCCTTTAAGGTGGTGATCAGTGGGATTTGTCTCTCTAAACAGCACGGCATGCTGAAGGTGTTAAGGCGCTGTAGGAAGGTAGCCTCTTTCTAGCCTTGTTACCCCCACTTTTAGCCTGTTTGTGAGTATATGTCAGGGTGTTTTTACTGTCTGACTGGGATCCTGCTAACCAGGGCCCAGTGCTCATAGTGAAAACCCTATGTTGTCAGTGTGTTAGATATGTGTCACTGGGATCCTGCTAGCCAGGACCCCAGTGCTCATACGTTTGTGGCCTATATGTGTTCCCTGTGTGGTGCCTAACTGTATCACTGAGGCTCTGCTAACCAGAACCTCAGTGTGTATGCTCTCTCTGCTTTCTAAAATTGTCATTGCAGGCTAGTGACTAATTTTACCAATTCTCATTGGCACACTGGAACACCCTTATAATTCCCTTGTATATGGTACCTAGGTACCCAGAGTATTGGGGTTCCTGGAGATCCCTATGGGCTGCAGCATTTCTTTTGCCACCCATAGGGAGCTCAGACAATTCTTACACAGGACTGCCACTGCAGCCTGAGTGAAATAACGTCCACGTTATTTCACAGCCATTTATCACTGCACATAAGTAACTTATAAGTCACCTATATGTCTAACCCTCACTTGGTGAAGGTTAGGTGCCAAGTTACTTAGTGTGTGGGCACCCTGGCACTAGCCAAGGTGCCCCCACATTATTCAGGGCAAATTCCCCGAACTTTGTGAGTGCGGGACACCATTACACGCGTGCACTACACACGGGTCACTACCTATGTGTATCGTCCCAATGGTAACTCCGAACATGGCCATGTAACATGTCTATGATCATGGAATTGTCACCACAATACCATTCTGGTATTGGGGGGACAATTCCATGATCCCCCGGGTCTCTAGCACAGAACCCGGGTACTGCCAAACTGCCTTTCCAGGGTTTCCACTGCAGCTGCTGCTGCTGCCAACCCCTCAGGCAGGTTTCTGCCCCCCTGGTGTCTGGGCAGCCCAGGCCCAGGAAGGCAGAACAAAGGATTTCCTCTGAGAGACGGTATTACACCCTCTCCCTTTGGAAATAGGTGTGAAGGACTGGGGAGGAGTAGCCTCCCCCAGCCTCTGGAAATGCTGTGATGGGCACAGATGGTGCCCATCTCTGCATAACCCAGTCTACACCGTTTCAGGGATCCCCCAGCCCTGCTCTGGTGCGAAACTGGACAAAGGAAAGGGGAGTGACCACTCCCCTGACCAGTACCTCCCCAATGAGGTGCCCAGAGCTCCTCCAGTGAGTCCCAGACTGTTCTGAGTGGCCAGTGCCAGCAGGCGACAACAGAGACCCCTCCTGATAGGTACTTACCTCTTTCAGTAGCAAAGCCTCCTTTCTTAGTACCCAATATCCTTTTCTGGCTATTTAGGGTCTCTCCTCTGGGCTATTCCTCAGATAACGAATGCAAGAGCTCACCAGAGTTCCTCTGCACTTCCCTCTTCGACTTCTGCCAAGGATCGACCACTGACTGCTCCAGGACACATGCAAAACCGCAACAAAGTAGCAAGACGACTACCAGCAACATTGTAGCGCTTCATCCTGCCGCCTTTCTCAACTGTTTCCTGGTGGTGCATGCTCTGAGGGCTGTCTGCCTTCACCCTGCACTGGAAGCCAAGAAGAAAACTCCAGTGGGTCAATGGAATCTTCCCCCTGCCAACGCAGGCACCAAACTTCTGCATCACCGGTCCTCTGGGTCCCCTCTCATCCTGAAGAGCGTGGTCCCTGGAACACAGGAGCTGGGTCCAAGTGTCTCCCACAGTCCAGTGGCCCTTCTCTCCAAATTTGGTGGAGGTAAGTCCTTGCCTCTCCACGCCAGACAGCAAACCTGTGTACTGCGTGATTTGCAGCTGCTCTGGCTTCTGTGCACTTTTCCAGGACTTCCTTTGTGCACAGCCTAGCCTGGGTCCCCAGCACTGTGTCCTGATTTGCCCAACTCGCTGACTTGAAATCCGACGTCGTGGGACCCTCCTTTTGTGACTCTGAGTTTACAGATCTTCTAAGTGCCTACTCCGGTACTTCTGCTGGCGCTGCCTACTTCTGTGGGGGCTCTCTGAGTTGCTGAGTGCCCCCCCTGTCTCCTCCTCCAAGGGCGACATCCTTGTCCTTCCTGGTCCCCAGCAGCATCCAAAATCCTCAACCGCGACTCTTGCAGCTAGCAAGGCTTGTTGGCGGTATTTATGCCTGAAAACACTTCTGCAACCTCCAGCACGCCGTGGGACATCTTCCATCCAAAGGAGAAGTTCCTAGCCCTTTTTCGTTGTTGCAGAATCTTTGGCTTCTTCCACCCGGAGGCAGCCCTTTTGCACCTTCATCCGGGGCTTTGTGGGTGCCTGCCCCCCCGGACACTTTTGTGACTCTTGGACTTAGACACCTTCCTTTACAGGTCCTCAGGTCCAGGAATACGTCTTCAGTGTTTTGCTGGTGCTTGTGGTTCTTGCAGAATCCCCTATCTCAACTATACTGTCTTTCTGGGGTAGTAGGGTAACTTTACTCCTACTTTTCAGGGTCTTGGGGTGGGGTATTTTGGACACCCTTACTGTTTTCTTACAGCCCCAGCGACCCTCTACAACCTCCCAGAGGTCTGGGGTCCATTCGTGATTCGCATTCCACTTTTGGAGTATATGGTTTTTGTTGCCCCTAGACCTATGTCAACCTATTGCATCCTATTGTGATTCTACATTGTTTGCACTACTTTTCTTGCTGTTACTTACCTGTTTTGGGTTTGTGTACATATAATTTGTGTATGTTACTTACCTCCTAAGTGAGGGTATCCTCTGAGATACTTTTGGCATATTGTCACTAAAATAAAGAACCTTTATTTTTAGTAACTCTGAGTATTGTGTTTTCTTTATGATATTGTGCTATGTGATATAAGTGGTATAGTAGGAGCTCTGCATGTCTCCTAGTTCAGCCTAAGCTGCTTTGCCATAGCTACCTTCTATCAGCCTAAGCTGCAAGAAACACCTCTATTCTACTAATAAGGGATAACTGGACCTGGCACAGGGTGTAAGTACCACAAGGTACCCACTATAAGCTAGGCCAGCCTCCTACAGGCTCGAGCTGACAGAAATGGAGGCCTAGATTGCTGATCTTGAGAAACGCTTGGATTTTGAACTGGTAGGAGGACCTTTTGGCGGCCTTGTGGGGGAAGATGACACAGTTTGAGGAGGCTGCCCTGCACGAGGTATGCTTCTTAGGGAAAAACGCTACAGCGAGGCGATACGGTGAGGGTGACAGAGCTGGCCGAACTCTGTCCGCAATGCTCTGCAAGCCGTGGGCAAGCAATTATATTGTGGAGCTGAATGACGCGTCTGGAGCTCGACTCCCTGGCATGGACGAGATCAAGAGTATCCTCACTGACTTTTAGTCAGCTCTAAACACTGAACCCCTGTGGTTGAATGCGGAAGCTGCCGCAGACTATTTCAAGGATATTGGCCTCCTGTGGTTTGAGATTGCACACAGGCAGTATTTAGATGTTCCCTTCTCTGTGGACGATGTTGTCCGGGCAATACGCAGCTTACCCGGGGATAAGGCACCGGGGCTGGATGGTCTTACGCCGTCCTTCTACAAGGAATATGCTGATATATTAGCTCCTCACCTCTTAGAGATTTACGCGGAGGCTCTAGAGGCCTTCGCTGCGAGAGGCTGTCCTTGTGACAATTTTGAAGCCCTGGAAAGATCCGTGCTGTTGTGATTCCTATAGGCCTCTTTCATTAATCAAAATTGATAATGAGATCCTGGCGAAGCTTATTGCAGCTCCCTTCTCTGGTATTGCCGGATCAATCGAGCTTTGTGCCGGGTCGCTCCACCCTCTATAACCTCTGAACTTATTTTGCAATATCAAGTATGATTAGACCTAAAGACTGCGCGACAGTAGTGTTTCTAGATGCCACCAAGGCCTTCGACTCTCTGGCATGGCACTATGGGGGTCATTCTGACCCTGACGGGCGGCGGAGGCCGCCCGCCAGAGTTCCCCCCTCCGAAATACCGCTCCGCGGTCAAAAGACCGCAGAGGGTATTCTAAGTTTTTCCCTGGGCTGGCGGGCGGTCGCCAAAAGACCGCCCGCCAGCCCTGGGAAAAACTCCCTTCCCACGAGGATGCCGGCTCGTAATCGAGCCGGCGGAGTGGGAAGGTGCGACGGGTGCTGTTGCACCCGTCGCGTATTTCACTGTCTGCCAAGCAGACAGTGAAATACTTGTAGGGGCCCTCTTACGGGGGCCCCTGCAGTGCCCATGCCAGTGGCATGGGCACTGCAGGGGCCCCCAGGGGCCCCGCGACCCCCCCTACCGCCATCCGGTTCCCGGCGGGCGGACCGCTGGGAACTGGATGGCGGTAGGGGGGGTCGGAATCCCCTCGGCGGCGCAGCTAGCTGCGCCGCCTTGGAGGATTCCAAAGGGCGGCGGTACACTGGCGGGAGACCGCCAGTGTTGCCGGTCCGACCGCGGCTTTACCGCCGCGGTCGGAATGCCCTTGGGAGCACCGCCGGCCTGTCGGCGGTGCTCCCGCGGTCCTCCAACCCGGCGGGCATTGACCGCCAGGGTTGGAATGACCCCCTATATGTTCACGTTGCTGGCTCGGGTGGGGTTGAGCTTTAGGTTTATTCAGCTGATTAATTTGCTGTACTCGCAGCCGTCTGCCCGGTTGAGGGTCAACAGTGTTATTTCTGACCCAATTCCAATTGCTAGGGTAACTCGCCAGGGATGCCCGCTCTCTCCGTTACTTTTTGCCATCACGATGGAGCTGCTTGCGGCTCGCTTGCATCAGCATCATAATCATAGGGGCTTGGCATTCCGGCAGTGCGCAATATTGGTCTCCCTCTATGTTCGCGACCCGCAGCTGCACCTTGATGTCTTGCTGGATAAGATAGTGGGCTTTGGTCAGGTTTCCGGGATCACCATCAACTGGTCCAAATCGGTGGTGCTGCCCCTCTCTGAGTGTACAGTGCAGTTCCCCTCTAGGTTCCCCCTTTGCTGGGCTGACGGACCAGTGCGATATCTGGGTACATGGCGAAGCAGGGATGTGGAAATGCTGTGGTCAGCTAATTATGGCAAAGCCATTATGTGGTTGGAACAAAAGGTAGAGGGGTGGCGTTCGCTGCCGCTTTTGCTGACGGGCGCATTGCAATAGTGAAGATGGTCATTCTGCCAAAAGTTTTATATTTTTTTATTATTCCACCTCTTGTTCTTACTGCTAGTTTTCTGAAATGGCTTAGATCCGCCCTCATGACTATACTATCAGTGCACCCAGGCACATTTTGTGTTTTTTTGGCTACACCCTGTTCGATACCTACCCCACTTGGCACCTGAGAGCAATGCTGTGTGGCCAGACAGATTGCCGAGGCTGTTGGTTCGGCTGACCAGACCCAGACCATGTGGGGTCGACACAATGGCGCGCACAGTGAAAGCCTGGACAGCGCTGCTGAAGTGTGCGGCCGGGGGGAGATCTTTGTCCCTTCGGTATCGATTTTGGACATGGGCAATGTGCAGCTGGCAGAGTATGCACGGGTCCGTGAGTTCATTTGTGAGTCTGGATTGCTTACCCTAAGGTCTTGGTTCCCTGATGAGGGATTTATCACACCGGAAGCTGCGCTTGGTGATGCACACGATACAGCGCTGCACCGACTATTCTTTCGTAGAATCTGTGCTATGTTTCGTGCACGTTATCCTTGCTTTCCCGGAATGCCTCTGGTGTGTAGAGCACTGGAGCTTACGTACCAGGTGCAGTCCCCGTGCAGGCTTATAACTAAGTTGTATGTATGTATGCAGCACGAGGCGGATGGGACGGAGGTTAAAGCCAAGGCCTACTGGGAGGTGGACTTGGGTAAAACCATTTCCGATGAAGAGTGGCAACTCTGCTGTGCGCATATGCATGAGTTGTCCCCTAATTACAGACAGCAGCCTCATTCACTTCTATTTTCTACATCGTTTATATTATACGCCCCTTAGGCTGAAGAATATGGGCCTTCGGGCTGAAGTGCATTGTGAGAGATGTATGACCCCCGATGCAGACTTCCTACATCTGGCATGGAGCTGCCCAATGCTGTGGGTATATTGGATGGAGGTCCTGCGGGAGATTGAGGAGATGACTGAGACTCAGCTGCCGCAAACCCCCAGGCTTGCCCTTTTGGTGTGTGTTGAGGGGCTCCCCGCCGCGCACAAGAGATTGATCGGACTGTTGCTGCTGCTGGCAAAACATAGGGTTGCGATGTGATGGGAAAGGCAGCGGACTCCCAGTTGTTCTGAATGCTTGCATGATGCTTTGTATTGTCAGGACCAATTAATGATATATTGGGAACTAATGTCAGAGGGCCCCACTCCGCTCCTTTTTAGATTTTTAGAGACCCGTTCACGGACCATCACACACCCTTAGCGCCCTCAGGAATTGCACAATAGATATACCCTCCCTGTTGCGCTACTTCATCGCTGGCTTCATATGTTTGGCTGATCGGATGGCTGCACTTCCCTTATATCCTCTCGCCTCTTGTGCTATATATTCTTCCCTTCCCTCATCCTTTGTCTGTTCCCTTCCCTGACTTTCACTTCCCATTTTGGAGTTCTTTCTTATATTGTTTCTTCTACACATCAGGAGGTCTCATTGATGCGTTTTGGATAATAATTGTAGTTAATGACATCGACTGCCTCCTAATCGCATTATAAGTCTGTTGGATATAAGACTCTAATGTTCCCTATTTTGTATCTGTTTAGGATACAGGCCTATGACCTTTCAGATGTGTTTGTTTGATGTTGCTTTTAATAAATACCAAGATAAAAAAAAAAAGAGCTGCATCATGCTCTTCTCCGTTAGCTCCATATACTAATATGTTGTTACTGTAGTTTAATGCATTGATGCAGGACAATTACCTTTGCATATTGCTTAGTTACAAATCTCTGTTGTTGAAGACACACCAAAACTAACACCCTTATTACGAGTTGGGGTATTTCATCTAGAACAACAATTCTGAATATATTTCCACAAATTGTTTTTACAAGTTCCTTCTTGCTTGGAATTATAGATGTTACGAATTCCGGGCCACATAATTTCCAACCTAGAGACAAGTGGCCTATCTTTGCTCCTGCAGGAGCAGGGACTGCAGGCAGCACCACAGCCCAGAGCTTTCTTTCCTCTGCAGCAAGATGAGGAGATTAGACAATGCTCAAAGCAGGCACAAACTGTCAGAGTTTTATTTTTAGTGGAATTCGGAAAATCCGCATGTTTAAAGAATCGGTATCACCGGTTCTGAGCAGAACCTCACCAATCATAGATTCTGACTACTCTGGTATCCAAGTTCTGGCCAACTTGTAATGAGGGCCTAAGCCTATTGTAATTGAAGAGACATTTGCAAGAGGTCAAAGTTTTTATGTATCAGGATCTTTTGTGTGGACCTAGGTGACATTCATGAGAGAATGCCTTGTTCATTGGTCTCATGTCCACACATGTTTGGGCCTTGTTGGTCTCTTTCTTTGAGACCACATTGGAATTGGTGAGACCTAGACTGCTGGGCTCTTTGACTCTTCTGTTATGGCCAGTGCATGTAGTGTTTGCAGATTCTCCTCCACTGCTTTTTGAAGATGAATAGCTGTTGTTTGATGTGGTTGTGTCACTAGTTGAACTGTTTAATCATCATGCAATGAATTGAAAACCTCTAATTTCTTTCAATCCCTTGAAGAGTTTCAGGAATTATTCTTGGATTGATATGCTTGTGCTATATCTAAAATTTAGTGAGATGAAAAGTGTGTGTTTGGAAAATCAAAACTTCACCCCTGGAACTGGAACCACAACTGTCAGCTCCTTCAGAAACTGTGAATGTTTGCCATAAACATTCTATATGCACCCCTTCATACATTGAGTGGTTGAGGTGGCCCAATTTCACTGACTATTTCATGGTGGTTGGGTATATTTGTACCCCTTTACAGCACTGGGTCCGGATGATGGTCCTACGGGCCGGTTGATAATAGGAGACCATAACATCAACACCTGTTCCTTATTTACATATACTCTTCAAACTTTGCTATCAAGTTCCTCAAGTATAAAGGGACATAGCTTGAATTCTGTATTGTGGACTACTATTGTACAGTGTGTTAAGGGAAATGTTTACTGTCCCAAGATCTCTAAATCTGGTAACACTGCTGTAATATCTTAATGGGGGGGGGGGGGATAACAGTGTTGTTGTACATGTTTAGGTTGTCTTGTTGCAACTATGACATTTTGTGATCAGAGTATGTGCCTATTTAATAAGGATTATCATAGTTGGAACATATGGCCAACACAGTACATTGAGTAAGGTTGAAATGGGTCCTCCAGGAAATGTCACATGCTGGTCACCTAGATGGTCTGCTGTGACAGGATCTGTGCTTGACTGAGGGAGTTGGCTCATCTGATTTAACACTACAGTATGTTTCAAAATGGTTGACTTTGCCACATCCTCAACATATTGGATCTATGGCTGAGTATTACCCTTCGCAAGAGTATCTGTGCCCACATCTAAAAAAATTATTTTTCCTGGTATTTCCTTGGCCAGGTTTTCACAAAGTCTGTTAAACTTTTAGGTGATATGTTTTAGCACCTTCTGACTATGACTAGTCTGTTCACCTCCTGCTTGTCCAACATGTGTTCTGCGCATGTCACCAGTCGGATGGTGTGTAGCTCATAGATTTTCTAGATAAGATGACTGTGATGGACTCGAACTGCCATCCCTCAACAATGTGGAGTTTTAAGGCATTTTCACCATTGCACTAGCTAAATCAACAGTGTTTGATCAGTGTTTTCAATTGAGTTACAAAGGCATGTTTCATTTCTTTTTTCATCTGTTGAGCTTTATTGAATTTAAAACACTGACAGTATACTTTGTGATGGGGTCACAGCAATCAATGAGAGCTTTGTTGGCACCTGATATATCTTAGTTTTGGCACTTGAGACATTGTCCTTGCATACCAGCCCAGCCATGTTCCTGAAGCTTTGCTGAAGTTGCTTATCTGTGGTTTCTTTTGTGACTTTGATGAATTTGTCAAATGATTTTAGTCAATGCACCTGTCGGAGTCTCAGTTTATGTCTATTAGATATGTCAGAATTGACTGGGAAGCATGAGGAATGATTTATTGAAAGCCATGATATTTTGATTCTTGGCAGTTGTTTTGTTTCTCTGGCCATTTTTAGGCCCGGACTGTGAGAGTGCACACACTCCATGCACTCCCATTGTGCTAGATATTGTATAAAATAAGCAGTTTGTAGCCTTCCCATTGCTTAATGTTTGTTGGCTTCATTATCACTCTTACTTGTTGCCTTGTAATATGCCAGCGCATGTTAGCTTAACTTTCTCTTCTTTCTGATGCAGCATGGATCAAATACTGATTTTTCCAGCTTAATTGCTATTATTGCGTTGATCGTGCTGTGATTGAGGTACTACTTCTATTTCTCCTTTTCTGTCACCCTTGTTGAACATCTTGCCATGTGTAGCTTTCTTGCATTGTGCCACATGCACTTCAAAGAAGCCCTTTTCTCCTTTAAAAGGATGTTTATTGTAACAACAGATATGATCTGCTTTCACTTCGACAGCAGATGTTATCTGCTTCACAAAAAACTTTCTCTAAGACATGGACTCAATTCCTTTCTTTATGTGATCAGATATTTTCCGAAATACCATTTTTTTTCTTTTTCGTGTGGGGATATTACCTGATTTGTTCAGAATCACAGGGCTGTTGTTCCAATGCCTAACAATCAATGGCAAAGCCAAAGTCTCACCTTTGAGACTATTGTGTTTGCCACTGCCTTTTGTTCATGCTGTACAGTATGGACTTTGCCGACATTGGCAATGATTTGTAGCCATGTATAGCAGAGAGACTGCTGAGCAGCATGGCTAAATATAATAAATGGTAATGCACTCTTTGAAAAAAAAATGCATTAGCCCTGACTGCGTCATTGCACTTTTTTAAATAGGTTTTAGCCACACTGCAAAGTTTCTATGCTGCTTCAGCATGGCTACAAAACATTGCGATAGCCAATAGCTCTCATATGCAAAACCTACTGGCTTTGCCAATTCTTGTTAGTAAGGGTAGGTGATAATGCTTGCAATCTATGCTGTGCCTGCGCTTCCAGTACTAAGCTGTGTTCTTTTGTGCTCCATCCACTCTGCACGTATGGGTATTTACACAGGTAGGTCGATTTGTGTGTGCTCCGGTTTGCCCTTGAATGCCTGCTTCCACATGCAGATTGTGACCTAATTTTGAGCTATATCCATATGATATCCATGGGAACAGTTTAGTAGAGGTGGACAGAATTTTTTATTCCGCCGGCAGAATTGAAGTAATTTAGTATTTCCATGTTACTTATGTAATAGTTTTAAACAGGGGTGGAAGAAACAGCAGTTCCTCTATGCTTAAAAATCTCTGCAGATTAAACTTTAATCTGCAGTGTTTTTTTAACATAGAAGGACTTCTCCCTCTACCAGTCTTGTGAAGTACCACAACAGTGAAGTGCATACACTTCGGCATCCTTATATACGTATGTAAGGGTGCTGATTGGTATGCACTGGAGTGGATACCTCTCGGTTCCCTTACATAAGTATGCAAGGGCATTGTGAGACATGCACTGCAGTGGAGTGCATACCTCTCTGTGCCCTTACATAGTTATGTAAGGACACCTAGGCGTATCCACTCCAGTACATATCCCTCAGGTCCCTTACCTACTTATGTAAGGGCATCAAGTTGTATGCACTGCACTACAGTGCAGTGCGTACCCCTGGTTGCCCTTACATAATAAAGTAAGGTCACTAAGAGGGACTCACAGCACTGATGTGCACTGCATACCCCTTGGTGCCCTTAAATAAGTAGGTAGGAGCACCGAGGGGTATGCAGTGGAGTGGATAGCCCTCAATGCCCTTACATAATTATATGAGGGCATAGAAGGGTATGCACTGCATTTTGTAGTGTCCACTCTGCCCCTTCATGGAATTCCGCAGAATTCTACAGAATTTTAATGTAGTTCCATGGAATTCTGTTGAATGAAACTCCTCCAATTCCGCATAACAACAGTTCAGTTAAGTTAAATAAAATTCCTGCTGGTGATCCAGTTCTACTTAAATGTCACATTCATCACCCTAAACGATCCAGTGTTTTTTGGCTCCCATAATAACTCAAACGCTTGGGCCCTGATTACAAGTGGGTCAGTGCGTAAACCAAAGTTTGGGCAAGGGTCGGAATTGCAAGTTGTGTGTTAATTACTCCATCAGGTAATTACCCGATGCCTTAACTATCACATCCTCTGTTAAATTTCAGCAGGTCAACCCTGCCAGAATATAGTTGTGGGAAATGTACACTATTTACCATATCATGAGCATTTCGGTACAGTAAGTGACAAAATCAACATGTTGTTCACTAGAAACCTATAATAGATTCTGTTTATTGCCCCAAATAAATTACACAACACACAGTATTGTTATTTATCTGAGAAATTCAGAATCAGGTCATTACTGTAGTAGTTTTTTTTTCTTGATATTCCCAAGAATTAGAAAATCTTACAATGCTGACCAGATCTTTACAAACTATAGTGGCCTGCTGAACACTCATTTTTCATAATGAACCTGATTTGGCACAAGGCTGTTTGAAGCGCAATTCATTGTCCTGTGTTTTGGCAACCTCAATTGAGTTGAGGTGGAGAGGTATTTCTAAAGAAGTAAGAGAATGTAAGACTGCAATCAGCAGGAGGGACAATTAGTCACTGACAAATGATAATAAAAGTTGGAAAAATACCAAGGCAAGTCAATTCCTAGAAGGGTGGTTTGAGGCTCAGCTTTACCTTATTATTCGATGTATACTAAATTAGTCCCAGACTTATTTCTTCTGCACCAAAATGGCCTGAGGTAATATGGGAAGAGAACAGGGCTTTGAAATTCGTTTCTATAAATGTCCTTCAGGTGGACTTTTTCTTTATCTCCCTCATTCAAAATATCGTGTATCATGTTTGTATATTAAGCAAGATTCCTCTTACATCATATAAAGGTACGCTGGACCACCATATATAGGTTTATCAGTAGAAACATTCCATTGTTACTTTTGGCCTAGACCAGTTAACTCTTGATTTGCACACCCACAGGGTCATGGAACAGTTCACAATTATATGCAATGAATGTTTTGGATGTAATTTGTTTGAATTGCTGGATGTCTTGTGTGATCGTAGGGCCCTTGCTTCGTGCACGCACTAATATGCCTAGATTTTTCCATTTTTTATGGATCCAGTATATTTAGATATGCTTGTAGATGTCTTAAGTGAACATTCCTAATACATATGTATGCACCTTTAGTAAATACCTATTACCATTGTTGCTATGGCAACCATCTGATATCACTTCTTATTAAATACATCCTCGGAGCAGCAGGTGTGTCCAGGCCTGATGCCAAACCTGAAGTTCAGAAGGAAAGGGATTCACGATTAAGGAATCATTTATACTCTGGAGAAAAAACTCTCTTGCATATTTACTTAGTTTCTTTATAATTAAAAACAAACTAGCCTGTTAGACAAACTGCAATATCTCATTAAGTCAACTTTAACGAGAACTATTAGTAGGTTAGGGCTACCTAGGACAAATATGAAATACTAAATGAATCAACCATTTTAAGGAAACATTTTTCTTGTTTCTATGTTAAACTAGCCTAATTGCAAGCCCGGGTAAATAAGAAGCACACACACACACATATGCACACCCACATGCGCTCACACACAAACACACACACAAACACACTCTGTGGCAAAAGATAATTGTTAAAAATGATTGATAAAGCAATAGAAAGGCAAAATATATTCTCACATTTCTCCAATGGGTTCTCAGCAATATTCAAGTTACTGTTTGTAGTACATTTAAATGAACACTTACCAAAATGTCATAAATAGCTGGAGGGTCATTTATACGCTGGCGAACTGCACGCCTAGGCTACCCAGGTGATTGAAGCCCCACCTCTCTCACTCCACAGCAGACCTCCTGTTCTATTCAGGGGTTACATCAGCAGTGGCTAATACTTTCGAATGAAATCATTTTAGAAACAAACAAATGCTAAATTGGCAGCCATACAGTGGTGGTCGGCGTAGAATTTTTGAATTAGAAACTAACACCAAAAAGAGGAGATTTGGTTCTGAGTTGCTAAATTAAGGTCTCTGACATGCATGTATTTCTTCGTGTTACGGTGGAAAACATCCTTAATTTTACCCTGCATGGTGACCCTGTGCAGGGAAAATCTTTACCCTGCGGTCCTCCCTTAAAAGTACAGAACTGACGAGGCATTAAATGTGATAAACCTATGCTATATTGGCTACCTCCACTAACTGGCCACTGACAAAGCTAATAGAGGACACACTGGTAGTCCATCAATAGTTCCCTGCTTCTAAATTGGGCGAGGGCACTGCTAGATATGCTGAACAGAAGCCCTGCCAATTTAAACAGGCCTACCGTCCGGCCAAACTCTCACTCCCTTGGTTTTTCTCATGTGTGGTTAGTGATTAAGGACCAGAGCTCAACTGTCTACAATTTTAAGCAATATTTTCATCATGGTTATACTATGTTTTTTTTTTTTAATGATGCAGGCTTTTTTAAGCACTCAGATCACTCCCATACTGTATTGTTCCACCTTAAAGGCAGCATCACAGAAACAATTATGTTTTATCTGCACTTGACATTTTTGGCGTATTGACCATATCATGTGATCAGAATTGTGTTGGAGCTATTTTATTTTGTCAGAGTAGTAACTGTATCAAGTAAGCAAATTGTGTCAGTGTTGTTTGAATTCGCCAGTGGTAAAAGCTTTAGAAAATATTTTTATTTAATTGTAGTCAATTGTGCTGTGCATGAAACAGAAAACATGTTGCATCATATTATGTATTTTTCATTGTTGACCGTGATATTCAATACATAACATTCTGCTAAACAATTTAGGATACAATTAAATGTTTTGTCCTAAACATAATGAAACACTTCCAACAAACCCCTATGGTGTAAAATGGAAAATAAAACCAATAAATTAAAATGCATCCAGTGGCGGTCCCTCCAAATCAGCAGAGGAGCGTCATCCTCCACACTGTTGCATAAAGAGTGCAAAAAACAGTAATAACATGATTTTATTACCATTTTATATTGTACTCTATGCCGAACAGAGTGTGGGGGTGGGGCCAGTGGGGTGGCAGCCTTGTTTGAAGTGCCTATGTAGGTTTGGCCAGCTACCTTTCTACAGCCAAATCGACATGTGCAATTCAAACCTCTCAACCCAGGAGCAGGCACAGGGCTCAAGTGCCTTTAGGAGCGCTAGGCCAGCCTGCTCCAGCCAATCCAGAAGCTTCAGTCATGCTGCTTAACAGCATGAGAGCAGGGTCTGGATTGGAAAAGGTAGTTGGCTTTGTGATCTCACCTCGTGCTCCGAGAAGTCTGCAGCCTGGGACTAGAGGACGTGCTGCAGGATAAGATAAGTGAAACTTTATTTTTCTCTTTTTGCATTGTATATTGTAATGTGTTTTGATGTAATTGTGTAATGTATGAGGTAATGTATGTAATGTATGTAGCGCCCCACCGGTTTTTAATACCACCAACTGCTACTGAATACATCTGATACTAAGCTGCAGGAATTCGTACAGAGGAAATAGGTCGTAATGAGGGGATACTCGATGATGGGGTAATAGATTTACCCAGAGATCAGCCTGAGTTAGTTAGCACAGGGGCCTAAAACGAATGGACCTTTGCGTAAAAGAGCTGTATCTGATATACTCAAACGCAACTTCTCAGAGGTAGATCATGTCTGTCTCACGGGGAACACGTCAAATATAGACCCACATTAGAAATTGTGTGGGGACTCCACATTTGTAATCTAGATTCTGGAAATACTGACTCCAGGAAGTTCAGAAATCTGGAATGGAGGATTACAGGTCCATTATGAGTTTGAAGCTTGGAAATGGAAAATAATTTAGGGGAGCAGCGTTCGACTCTTGTATATTTTCTAGTTTCCAGCCTTTTTCACCTTGCAGATTTCATCAGCTACTTGGGAAAATAAATTAGCAGTGGAGATAATCAGCACCATCTGTAATCATGATGCTGTTTTAAACATGTTCATAGCAAATCAGGTTTACCGTAATGCCTGTAATGGTGACCATAGTGCAGAAATAGCAGAGAACAGTTTGAAACAAACAAGAGGAAATCAAATAAGATAACATTGCATAGGTGCAATAACATTTTGCACAAGCAGACCAGTGCACAAATAACATTTAAACTGACCAGTTGGGCAAAAACTGAATTTTGCCCCAATCGGACTCAGTAGTTTTGAGCAGCAGGTAAATCATTGCAAATGTTGCTTTTGCATGCTCCCAAAACAAGATACATCTTTAGCATAATTTGTACAAAAACACAAGTAAATTAAAGATGAAACAATCACCATGTATCAATCCTCTTAGTGTGTACGCGAAGAGCAATGTGTCTGGATCGCCAACCTTTTCTGTAATAAGAGCTACTTATGTTCAGTGAAACTCATCCTGAGCTATTGGTAATATTAGTAGTGATGTAATAGTGACACAGATGGATATCAGACAACTAATCAGACAAATTACATTAGTGGCTACCATGTGCAAGGTCAACAGCAGTGATCACCTTAGGCATAGTTGCCAGCGATAATGTTAAAAAGTATCTGTCAATGTGGAATGTCTCTACGTGTGTAATACATAACAGCCTGAGCTGCAAGGCTGTTGGCACCAAAGTGGTACTCTTAGTAGTAGGCTCCCAAAAGCTGCATGATTTATACCTCAACTATCATCTTTCAATATATTTTGGAAATTCAACCATTTGTTTTTGACATCCTCAGCTTATGAGCTCTGAACATATACACACTTTCATCTCAAATGCACACTTTGTAATATTGGTGTAGCTATATTAATTCAACTAAACAAAATATTCTAAATTAGTAGGTTTTGCTGCACACAGGAGAGCTACAGACAAATAGCTGGAGAACTACCAGTAGCTCACAAGCTACTCGTTGGAGATGCTCTAGGGTGAGAAATGTTTCTGCAAAATCATTGTTCAAGAATACACACTTACTTTGCCGAAAACATGTTTGAGAGAATCTCATCAAAATTCCCCATAAAGAGTACTTGTGAAACAGCTCTACATGCGTTCTAGGATGTGTGTGCAGTGACAAACTGATGCCATATTCTATATATCGAAAGGAGAAATTCCATCTGAACAAAGATATTGTGAGAAAGGACATGCTTTTCTGTCAATGCTTTGGGCCTTGCTCTTTCCAAACAGCCAATGCACTTGAACACAGTTGTTTTGTTCAATAAAAGGAGAACTTAACAATGAGCCTTGAATGCTGCAAACGTTTGGACTGCAATATAATCTGCAGCCAATTTTAAACAATTAATGTCCAGGGTCACCCTGCTTCCAGGAACATGTTCAGCAGTAGAAAAACAGTCATATCTCACTCCCCATCATGTTCATCTGACATCTTATACTGAGAAAAGACTGGAAAACATGGTGGTAGTGTCTCTGTTCTACTAAATCTAGAAGATCCACCAATGTAGTTCCAACTGAGCCAGGAGATGCAGCTGAATAATTGCACCCCTTCTTAGTTATTGCTTTTAAATGTTTGAATAACCTGGTAAGGAAATGGTTCAGGAAATACTTCTTTTATAGAGCAGACTGAATGTCCCACAATTCAGAACAAATGCCAAAGAGAAATTAGAGAAATCACTAGAACTGATCAGATTCATTTCTTCACATTAGCAATTTTGGTTTCTGCAACTAGACTCTACATTGCTACCTTGCATTCCAGGGATCCCATTTGTTTGACTATGGGATGTTTCAGATTTCTTATTGTAAAGTATGTATTTTAGAGACTGTATAGGAGACATAGCTGATTGCACCTATTGTGAAAGTAGCCATCACGCACAGCAAAGAGGATGTTGTTTTCTGTGACTTGGCCTTGACCACACACAAGTGTCTTCTGGCGTGAGATTTTTCTTTTTAAAGAAATTGCTTAGATCAAGGGCTGAATTGTAGTCCACTTATTAGCTTCCTTGGAAGCGCGTTCCTTGACAAGGATCTATCTTGTCCCTCTATCAGTCACAGCAAAGCAGTGGAAGGGAGAGCAGAATCTAGTATTTGTGTCACAGCTGAACAATATCTGGGACCACCGCCTGCTCTGAAAAAATATTTACGCACACATTCACAAAGGGGAAGTGGTCCGGTGGGGACCCCTTCCTGTTTGCAAATTACTCACCACCAATTTGAAATTGGTGGTAATCTGCAAATGTTCTGCGACCTCATTTTGGTGGCAAAATATTTGCACAGACCTTTCAGATTCGGTATTAGGAAGGAACGCCCTGAACACCCCCCTTCCTAGTACCGAACCGCAAAACCCAAATTGCGATTCGGTAACATGTTACCGAATCACAATTTGGGCTTTGTACATCCCAAAAAGCATTTTTCTAGTTACAAATGGGCCGATTCTGTGAATCAGCCCATTTGTGGCTAGGAAAATGCTTCGTACATGTGGTCCAAAGGTCTTGATTTAAGAAAAACCATGCACACTGCGCTAGCGCAGTTGTGTATCAAAAAAACTACCACCGGCTGATGCCATTCCTTAGCACCATCCATGTGCCATATTTAAAAAACGACACACCATGGTGCTTACGAAAGTTTAGCGCCCAAAAAATGACGCTAACCATTTCGACAAGCCAGAAAGAAAAATTACGCTAATGCTGTAAAAGTGGCATTAGAATGTCTTGCAGCATGTTTTTTTACACTAAACATGTTAGCGCCATAATTAACAGCATTAGCGTAAAAAAACAAAAGCAAGAAAAACTAAATTGGGAGACAAGATGGAGAATGCAGGCCAGGAGAGACCCCAGAGAGATCCCAGTGAGCCCAGTACGAGCCACGAGGGACCAGGAAAATCCCAGGAGAAGGGTAAGAGGAAGCGTAAGTGTTGCGTTAGTGAGGAGGAGAATGGCATCTTGGTCAGAGAGGTGACGGAACCCCAGCACCAGCTCTTCATCACCTCCAAATTGCCAATAGGTGGGAGAGAGGCTAAACGGCAGGCAATAGTAGATAAAGTCAACAGCGTGGCAGCGGAGAAGAGGACTGTCACGGATTGTAAGAAGCGTTTACACGATTGCAAGCACAGAACTAAAGAGAAACTAGCCAGGAACCAAAAGGCAGAACTACAGACTGGAGGTGGAAGTCCTGCACCCCAGGAAGATCCTGGATGACCTGGAGGAGATGGTGGCAGCAGTCTTCCCGCAGGAGCTGGTCACTGGAATCCTGGGACAGGACATCACAGACTAACAAGACCTACCACAAATGCCCAGTAATTTGCGTGGGTGACTATCTGGAATTTAACAATTGTCAGAAGGGGGAGGCACATAGGATACACTGAATGCATGCAAAAGGGTTGCATCAGGCCACACAGTGGCAGAATCAAAAGGCCCCATTCCCACCGGAGCTTCACATTTAGTGACACTCTGGTGGCGCTATGCACTCCCCCATAGACACAATGTGGTGTTAAGCCACTTACTGTGGCTTAACACCACCTTGTAAATATGGCCCCTACACACACAGCACTTTGCCTGGAATTTGCATGCAATCAGTGAGGCTCTGCCATAACAACACCCATTGCATATTGCTGTTGCCTCAGATTTAAGACTAAATGTAAACCTGAGGCTGCCACTAAATCCAGCACCACCCCAGGCGTGGTGTTAGGATGGCGGAACAAGGTGAATTGCTTTCCTTCTTCCTCGTGTAATTGCCCTTCTTATATGTGCTGTATTCTGCAGCGCACATAGAAAGTGCAAAAGCCCAGAAAAGATTGTATTTTCAGCAGGAAGGTGTCCATTCCTACCCAAAATCCATCACCCCTGCAGCACAGCCATCCTTGCACCATGGTGCACGGTTGTGTGCGTTGGCGCTCGGCAGCAAAAATTGTGCAGATGCGGGGCCAACACAGGCTGCACCATATACATTTTAAAATGGGGCATCCAACTGTACTGAAAGTGATGGAGTTTGGCACTGTCAAATGTGGCACTACGTTGCATTCTGTGATTTTCCTTGAAACCTGGGCAATAATGAGCCAACACTTCGGATACACACACCCCACTATATGCAACAAACATTTTTTACCCATCCCAGCAATCGCTTCGCTGTTGCCACTGATCCACCTGCCCATCTGTAACACTCAGTGTGCAACATGTCCTACGCTAGTTGCACAGGGTGGTCCAACAACAACTCTCACACACCTCCATGCACTCTTTCGGAATGGACACAAAAGTGAACATATCCAAAATATGGGGCGTGTCTGTGATCATTAGTTGTGCTGCTGTACAAGTAGCTTCCATTTCACCATGTAACAAGGTTGCCTGTGTTGTGTGAATGGTTGGCGTTGTGCACAAAGGGACACCTTAATGCATAAGAACAGCCACAAGTGGCATCCATGTCGCACTGTGGGCCCAATGTCACTAGCCTGTGATGCAACAGTACCATCATACAAATAGATGCCAATGTGGATCCAAGCTGCCCATTCTCCACGTGCCACATTAAAGAAGTCCCAAAATGCATACCTTGATCCACATTTTACATCCTTACACCAACATATGCCTGTGGCAGATATGCTGTTTGCAAGGAAATGTCCATTATGCAGGAAGGGAAGAAATAATGGGGCTGACAATCCATAAAGATTGCACTGAGCCATCTAATTACCACATGTGTGAGGCCTTCTAAAGGCAGATGACAAAGTGACACAAGCATTGTAAGCAATGGACCTACCTGTGCTTTGCTGCACTAGTGCCATCATTCATGGTGCCAATGCAGTAAAGCACCATAATTGTGACAGAACTCATTAGATGACTGCAGGAATGTCCATCATGGTAAACAGGAATGTAAATGATGTGCTACCATGGTGTCAGTGACTGGGGCAAGGGGCTTGCAAGGAATATGCACCAAATACCTTGAAAGGTTGCCCTATGTGTGATGCACAATGCAACACATAATAAACAATCACAACCTGGGCTCTGTAACATGTCACTGAGCCACCAGCAGCAATTAAATGATGAGCCATGTCAAAAGCCACTACAGTCAAAGACTGACCTTCACAATCCCATTGCAGAGGATGATACCTTACCTCCTGCGGACCTGCCTGTTCTGGATTTTACAGATGACATGGATGACCAGCTGCCGACTATCAATGGATAGACTCTCCAGGGTGTCCTAGGTTCCTTCCAGACACCACTTCTAGTCGCAGGGAGGACTGTTATTGTCTCTAATCCAACCTATTGTCAATTTGGACACCTCCTCAATAAGGCACACTTCTCCTACACATGTCTCATGATATGTCCCTCACGCTTGGACTCAGAATGTACATCAAATGGCTCAGGATCTCTCAAGGAGTCAGTGAACTGGACATTGTACTGCACTGGAAACTAAACTTGCACATGTAAATAAATCATCATATTCACATGTACCATGCACTTTTTTCAGTGTTTAATCAACTCATATAAATGTCTGAACTGTGTGAAGCAATGCCAATGAGAACAGAAGCAAGTGGCATGTGTGGCCTATTGCCAGACATAAAGGCACACACTATGACTGAAATATGATAAAGGTGACCAATAGTATTGTGGACTACAAACAACTTACTGAGTCTCCGAAACATATCTTGAACATATGTGAGAAAGTAGCCTCTTTCTAGCATTGTTATACCAATTTGTGGCCTGTTTGGGAGTGTTTGCCAGTGTGTTTTTACTGTCTCACTGGGATCCTGCTAGTTAGGACCCCAGTGCTCTTAGTTAAAACCCTATTTGTCAGTGTGTTTTGCCTGTCTCACTGGGATCCTGCTAGCCAGGACCCCAGTGCTCATAGTTTGTGTCTTATGTGTGTGTTGTCAGTATGCTTAACTGTGTCACTGAAGTTCTGCTAACCAGCACTCCAGTGCTTATACTCTCTCTACTTAACAAATTTGTCATTATAGTTTAGTGACTCCATATTCTAATTCTAATTGGCACATTGGACCCCCTTATAAGTACTTAGTATATGGTACCTAGGTACACAGGGCATTGGGGTTCCAGGAGAGCCTTATGGTCTGCAGCATTTATTTTGCCACCCATAAGGAGCTCAGGTAAACCTTTCTTCAGGACTGCCACTGCCGCCTGAGTGAAATAGTGTGTGAGGGCACCCTTGCACTAGCAAAGGTGCCCCCACACTGTCCAGGGCCAACTCCCTGGACTTTGTGAGTGCGGGGATACCATTACATGCTTGCACTACATATATGTCAATACATATATGTAGCTTCACAATGGTAATTCCGCATATGGCCATGTGAGGTGTCTAAGATCATGAAATTGTCCCCCCATTCCAAATCTGGTATTGGGGGGCCAATCCCATGTACCCTAGGGGCTCCCCTATGGACCCCCAGTTCTGCCAAACCAGCTCTCTGAGGTTTCCACTGCAGCCCAGCTGCTGCCACCTCACAGACAGGTTTCTGCCCTCCTGGGGACTGAGCAGCTCAATCCCAGGAATGCAGAACAATGCATTTCCTTTGGTAGGAGGGTGTTACACCCTCTTCCTTTGGAAATAGGTGTTACAGGCTTGGGAGGGGTAGCCTCCCAGAGCCTCTGGATATGCCTTAAAGGGCACAAATGATGCCCTCCTTGCATAATCCAATCTACACCAGTTCAGGGACTTCCAGTCCCTGCTCTGGCGCGAAACTGGGCAAAAGGGGAATGACCACTCCCCTGTCCATCACCACACCAGGGGTGGTGCCCAGAGCTCCTCCAGTGTGTCCCTGGTGTTAGCCATCTTGGATTCCAAGGTATGGGGACCGTCTAGAGACCTCTGAGTGGCCAGTGCCAGCCAGCAGGTGACACCAGAGACCCCTCCTGATATGTGCATACCTGGGTAGGTAGCCAATCACCCTCTTAGGGCTATTTATGGTCTCTCCTCTGGGTGTTTCCTCAGATTCAGCTTGCAAGACTCCTCCACGAATCCTCTGCATCCTCTGCTTCAGCTTCTGACCGTTGGATCAACCGGAGACTGCTCCAGGAACCGTTTAACTGCAACAAAGTATCCAGGATTACTCCTGTGACCTGCAACTTCTGGTCCAGCCAGTATATGCAACAGTTTTCAAGATGTGCATGCTCTGAGGACTGCTTGTCTTCAACCTGCACCAGAAGAACCGAAGGAATCTCCCGTGGAGTGACAGAGTCACTTCCATGCTTCTGCAGGCACCCTTCTTCGACGACGACCCGTACTCTGGAACTCCTCTCCTGATGACGAGCGTGCTCCCTGGAACACAGGTGGTGGACCGACGTGATCTAAACTGTCCTAAGGTCCAGCTGTCCAAATTTGGTGTAGGTAAGATCTTGCCTCCACGTGCAGCGAGGGTACCCCTGTGACCCATGTCTTCTCCAGCTCCTTGGGCTTCTGTGCACTTCTTCCAAGAATCCTTTGTGCACAGTGTAGCCCAGGTCCCCAGCACTCCATCCTGCAACGCACAACTCACTAAGTTGTTCTCCTGCGGCTTGAGACCTTCCTTTGTAGTGCTGCAATGACCGCACTTTGCATCTTCTTTTTCCCTGTGTTCTGGGACTCCTGTGGGTGCTGCCTGGTCTTCCGTGGGCTCTCTCAAGTGCTGAGACCCCCCTCTGTCGCCTCAGTCCAACTTGAGACCCCCAAGTCCCTCCTGGGTGCAGGCAGCTCCTTTTTTATGCAAACCTCGTACATGCTTGAACCAAGGCTTGCTGGTGGAATCCAGTGACGCAAAAAGCCTGCATCCAACAACTCGACTTGGGACATCACCTGTACTAAGCAGAAACCCACAGCCATCTTCTTTGGTGCTCTTCTGTACGCTTCTTCTTACCCGAGAATCCACTTTTGCACCATCTTCTAGGTTGGCATGGGCTCCTGTCCTTCCTGGACTCTTCTCCAACTTCTGGACTTGGTCTCCTCTCTCCACATGTCTTCAGGTCCAGGAATCCATTGTTTGTTGCTTGCAGTCTTGCTTGGTTCTTGCAAAATCTCTTATCACAACTTGTAGTGTGTCCTGAGGAAACTTGCTGTACTTTACTTCGAGGTGGATTTGCTTAAAGCCCCAGATGAAGTCAAGGCTAGGTTGACCAGACTTGAGGCAGACAATGCCTGAAATTACAAAATACTAAAGTACATCAAGAGGAAGGTGACAAAGCTATAGATGTGGCCACTCACCACTTCAACACTCCCTGGGCCTGCCCTTTCCCAGTCTGCATTGTTTTTTAAAGTTTTAGTGGGTTTTAGGGGATTAGATATAGGTTAGGTAGGCTAGAGTTGGTTAGTTGAAGGATATAGTTAGTGTAGTTTGGGGGTGGGATTTAGGCATTGTTTTTGTTTGGGGGTGGATGGGTGGGAGTTATGTTTAGGGCTATATGTACAAAAAAACATTTTGAAAAAATGAAAAAAATCTATATTTGTTTAGGACATAGGATTACTTAGTACATGTGTAGCTTTAGTTTATGTTGTCCTACATGTCTATTGTCTCATCATGATGGATGAAACCTGTTCATCTGCACATATCTTATTTGCTTCAATCCGTGGACTTATTCCACATCCATCTGGAGAAGACCTCAAATCTCTATGTGTACTCAACTGACTTTTGTTCTTCACAAAAGAGCTCCTTGCACGTCCACTGCCTCATTTCATCATTGAAGAGCAGTGAGGCAATAGTGGTGCACGGATCTCCTGCAAAAGCCCTTGGAGAGTTCTACCCAGGTACATATATTGCACCATATCCTGACTACATTTGTGCAATGTGTGAAACATGGTGCAGAAACAGGTGCTGTGAAAATATATGTTTTAAACATCCATGCATTGCAGAAAGTGTATGTGACATACAAGGTGACACTAACTGGTTACATCGGGGTCTTCAAAAGTGGAAAACTCACCTATGGTGTAGTGTAGTCCACCTGCAAGCCATGACAGGAAAACATAGCTTTGTGATTTGTGAACAAAGATTAACAAGGACAACTATTACACATTGCACTTGTTTAGCTGAGTGACCTAGTCAACTTAGTGTTAGGAATGACCTACCGCCATCTCCAACATGTCAGTCAGACAGACAGAAGTAGCACCCAATAACATGTATAGCAAAGTGACTCACCCATACATACATGTCTCTGATTCATATGTCACACTTACTGGGGGACAGGACACTGTTTATTGTGCAAAGCGTAGGGGCAAATCATAGGAAAGTGGCGCTGCACCCTATGCAGCTCCACTTTCCTTCTGCCCCTTAGCACCCCCCTACCGCCACTGTGTGTGCACCGTATCTAAGATAGGGTGCACCATGGTGCAATGTAGGGGGCAATGGCATCAACATTTTTGACGCTATTGAAGTACTGATCTGGATTATTGCCATAAAATTGCTGAAAACCCTGACCAGTACACTGGGTGCAGCACCACTTTCCTTAACTCTTCCCTTTGATGTCCTCACCTTTCTTATGACATGCTAAAGTTATCCCTATGCTCTACTGTCATGCACATGTAAAGGAATAGGTTGCTATGTTACAAGTTTTCTTACCAAAAGGTCCCCCAACCCGAAACCACCAGGTGATCCAGGTGATCTCGTTCCCTGGCAATGAGGTCTGCCCACTGGTGCTTGATCTGGTGGTCTGTGCACTCCACCTTGAAGATTTTGTGTAGCTGGAAAAGCACCTTCCCCCAGCGCAGCTTCCTGGCCTTCATAGAGTAGCCCATGATTACACTGCCATCCATTTCCACCATATTGGAGAAGTAGTGGTACACTAACCACATGAACCCCACCAGTTCATCGTGACTCATGCACTGTGCCCTTCCTTGGCCAGACATCCTGCTGTCTCCCTCCACAGCAGCCAATAACCGACAAAAAAATGTATAGAATAACCCTATCTTACCCCAAATACCCCAACAAACTACACTACTCCAAGACAACCACCTAACAATACAAATACAATGACAGGACAATAACACTACACAAAACTTACAAATACAACAAATTGTACTGAACAGCAACAGGAAGCCAGCACAAAACTCTCAGCAATCACCACTCTTCAACCACCACCAGCTCCACAAAACCACTCTCAACTACAGACAATCAGACTGCAAAGTAAAAGTGAAAGTAATTTCACTTTACCATGTGTGTAGCAAGGAAGTCCTGTTACCTCACTTCCTGGGCGTATGCATCACGTTTTCTTATAAGCGTCGTTGTATTTTGATGCATGATGGCCATGCGTTTTTTTTCTTCCATGATGGCTGACAAGGCTTGTCGACTTGCAATTAGCGCACAGGGGATAGGTATAATTTTTGGCACGTGCAATGTTTGTAGGACAATGGTATGCATCAAAAAGTTTGACACATACTAGGCATGCATGGATTTTGGAGGGAAGGCTGAGATGGCAAAACAGTTCAGACGTGCTGGTGGCAGGCGTCATTTAAGTGTTTTGCGATGTAAGGAGATGTACCATATGTGTCAAATTTTTTTACACATACTAGGAATGGGTGGATTTTGGAGGGGAAAGCTGACACCGCAAGACAGTTCAGACCCGCATGGTGCCCGGCATCATTTTAGTGATTCACGATGTTTGGAGATGTACCATATGCATCCACATGCGTGGATTTTGGTGGAAAGGCTGACAGTGCACCCACATTCACATTCAATGTTAGAGGAGCTGTGCATCTATGTAGTATGTATGGTTTGGCCACATGCGTGTGCACATGCATATAATTGTGCATCAGTAACATGGAATGTGTTATCACATGTTTATATGTGTGTGAGATGCATGTGAGGACTGATACTGTTTGCAAATGTGCCTGTGTGTGAAGATTCATACATGTTTACACATGTGTACTGAGTGTACATATGTGGTACTAATCATTTTGTGGGTCTACCACATTGTCATGTACGAATTCCGAAGGTACGTCCATATACACAACATAAGATGGAAAGGGCCATGTGCAATACATGTTTGTTCTGGTATATTATACCCTTAACAAATCTTTAGCAAAGGATGCTTTTGACTAAAGCCAGGATAAGATCCTGTAAGCCATTTCAATGTGAGTTCAGGAACAGACTTAATGATGCAGAGCAACACATGTAACACATGGTTCCCTATGCATGCACAATGTGGAGATGGTGTGCTGACATGGGTAATTGTTGGTATGTATGTGACATGCTTCTTTTTGGAAATATATGCATCATGTCTGATAAATGCTACATGATACAGTGGTGTGTTTAGGGATTGGACACATACCAAATATCTATTCCAGCTATCTTATATGTAGGCCATTGTTCCAAAGCTGTGTACTCAGATCTTCACAGAACATGTTTCACAATGGGGGGAGGGGGGCATTTGTACTGGTCATGATAAGTGTACGTTTTCATGTGACACACACACATCTTATGTCAATTGTATTCATTTGTTGATCTGAAAATTGACAGCACTAAGCCTGGTCCACCTAGCTGGGACATTTGTGGATACATTTAGGCATGATGTGTGAACAACATACATTTTCAACGTTCAATTACGTAAACCCAGTGCTGCACCACTTCTCTTGTGGTCCTTGGCAGATAGATGAAATTGTATTCAATCTGTATGGCAGGGGTGCTCTCATGCAGTGATGGCATCCTCGTCATCATTGCTCCAGTTGCAATTTGAATGGCCATACAGGGACATTGGTGCATCTATGAACACCAGTTGACTGTGGTCACCTCAGCTCAGTTCACTGTGCACAATCAGCAGGCCCCTGACTGTGTCAAGGGTCAATGTAGAGTACTCAGAGGGTTGATGGGCCATTGGGTGGTAATCTGCCATCCTCATGATGGATCATCTGCACTGCAATGCACAGTCCCCTGCCGACATACACCTGCACATTTGTCATCCCATGGACAAGTATGTGTTGTTACCTTTGCAGTAGTTGATGTCAGGCTGGCCCTATCATATAGTGTGGACTGGCAGCTTGTTTGTGAAGTACATGTCTCATCAATTTCCATGGTTACACATGAATTGCCATGAATCTGTGTGATTATTTCTAGGATGTTTGGTTAGGTCATTAATGGTTTCTGGTACTGGGTCTTGTTTGTAGACCCAGAGTACAGATACGGTCCTCCTTGGGTTTTCCTTCTCTGCGGAAGACCACTATGGACGCCTTGCACTGGTCTAACCGCAGTACTTACCCCTTCTGGCTCTTCTCATACATCTGCTTCAGAAGTGAGGCAAGCTAAGTGGCTGTCAACCTATAGGGTTCCATTGCTGCCCCGTTTTACCCTGATGCTTTGCCGGGCTTCACATCCCTGATGGCTCTTACTATTTCCTCCAGGGAAAGTGCATCTTCTAAGGCTTCCCTATCCTCTGTAGTGAGGCTTGGGTGGGGGCTGTCACCCAGGAGGTCACCTCCTTTGCATTTTAGTGGTAAAATACCTTGCATAATCAAATAGTTCCCATAGTAGTGGTTAAATATTTAAATATTTGTGCTATGATTTGTCCACTACCAGCAAGTTCCCCTGACTCCTTCTGGATCGGAGGAATCCATCTGTCTGCTGCCTCATATCTGTCCGGCCAGGCCAATAATTTTTCCTGTCTTGTCTCACATTACAATAATGTGGTGATGTGTTACCCTATGGTGCATATTCACAGCTTCCTGGGACACGTCCATTTTGCTTCAGAGCTAGGATGTGGGCTCTCTCAGAACCCTTCTAATCAGGTAAGCTGGCCTCAAGGAACATTAACTCACATTCAAGAGCCTTCAATTTGGCACTATTGAGTTTTATCCCTTGTGCCAACATGGTGTGACCCACCTCTTGACTACTGTCTCATAGGCCACCCACAACAAGAGTGAAGACTCGACTGAACTGCTGTTTACCTGAATAGAATGGTATTTTGCGGCTAACATCCATTCTCTAATTCATGGCTCTTTAAGCTAACAAGGGCTCAATATGATGGGGATAGTGTTTGGCCTCTTGGCCTGACCATACACCAGTCACAGGGGAGAATAGTCATAAATAACCCTGGTTACGTTTGTGGCCTCACTACCTTTTAACAGCTGGGGAGTGGACATGAGAAAGTGATCAATTCAGGAAAGACTATCACCCCCCTAAGTAAAAGGATGAAGTGCTGAGTTGCTGGGTTAAGGGTACACCATAATTCTGCCAGTCCCTGGGCAGTGAGGTAGTCTGCTAATGGTCATCTGACCAAGTCCAGGGGCAGAGGGGGATGTCGATGAATGCTGTCACTCGGGGTTGCATTGAGGTCCCTTCACATGATCACTTTCCCATCTGGAACTCTGTGTAGCAGAGTGGTCAGGGCTGGTGGTACCGAGTCGTGAAGTCATATTGTGAAATCTATCAAAGGTATGTTTAAGATTCCCCCCTCAGGTCATAAAGAGCACCATAGAGGGACCCTGTGGATCGGGCCATATTTGCCAAATGACCAGGGACACTGTTCTCCTCACAGAGATTACTACTCCTCTAGAGTAGGTGGTATTACCCACATTAGCAGCCTTTTAATTTCCCCAATGGTCAAGGGAATGGCTATTACCTAAGAGGTGAGTCTCTTGTAGAAGAAACATATCAGGGGAATATGGTTTGATGTCCTACAGAACCACTCCCCGTTTGACTTTGTTGCCTATGCCATTGACAGTCCCGGATACTATTCTTAGGGTTGACATACTAACTTTGGACACCCCGCTGTATGGTTAATGGACCATACATGGAGGGGGGCGGCCCAAATCTGGTTAGCCTTCAGACTATGGGAGTGAATATCCTGTGTGTCTCAACTATGTTGACTGCCCATATGTTTATTGCCTGAACATTAACTAGAACAACTATCCAATGACAACTCTTTATTCATCACTCCCCCCTCCCTGCTACACTGCGCTGCAGAATCCGAACTGCCCACCTCCCCAACTGCGCATAGTGCCTGTTCCTCCAACCAAACATAATGCTAACTAGTAAGCATCACTACCAACTTCTTGCCCCACACCTAGCCCCTTACTGGAATGTCTTTAGCAAGCTGGTGTCTCATATCATATGTCTCAATCTTGCGCCAATCACTAATTTAGGTCCATTACGGGCTGCTCCCAGCCCACCCACATTACGCTCAGGGTGCATCTCCTATGCCACATTTACAATCCCGCAAGCCCCACATATCTCCCCATGGGTCCCAAGATCTATTTGGGTGATCAGGGTGATTCCCCAGGCTAGATGTAATTTGTTTTGACCGGTACCTCCACTTCAAGTGTATCACTATTCTTCTTTGCCATACCACCACCTTGTCCCTTTTAGGGAGGTCCTGACCCTCCTGCCACCTGCCAATCAATCCAGCCAATCATGACCATCTTCTGGGCTTGATAAAAAGTGTGTTTGCATGTTGCAACTAACCATAGCTGCGCTGGATGAGTCTTTGTTTACTTGTGGTCCCGTTCCCTTAGAGCCTCTTCACCTAGAGGTAACTGCGGCTCAGCCTCTGCACCTAAAGGCTGAAATTGGGGAAGAAGGTAACCCAAAATTTACCTATATGCAATGGAGGGGCACTGTGTGCTGCTTGGAGAATCACATCCCGGTATCAAACGCTTATGAGTCTTGCTATAACAGGACAAGGGTGTGGTCTAGGCTTTCCTGGTGCACCTGGTATGCTGTGGGCTTCCTCCACCTAAAACGTTTTTGGAGTCCACATGTTTGCAGCAGTCTCAGGATGAGATCATCCACAAACAGGTCCATGGCATGACCCTTGGTATTTGGAGGTACTACTAGCATCCATACATTATTTCTGCAGGGCCAGCACCCAAAGTCTTCCGACTTCTCTCACAACTGTTCCATTGTATCGTCAAATCATTTGTCATACATGGCCACATGCTCACATTTGCATTCCACAACCTATGTAACATTCCCATTGAGTGTCTTTTGGTACTGTGATGACTCAAGTCAGCTATGAGTAGAGGGAATGACACAATCAAGCTTTTTATGTAATCCATCACACATACAATTTGACAAGGGTCTGTGACTTGTTAATACATTGCTTGACTTACATATGCATTCCAAGTTGATTGGGTGTGATACACAGAGACATTTATGTGTATTGGTCCCTGTATGTCACTCTATTGCTAATACATGTGAATGGCAGTGAGAAGTATGTTATCAGTACTTACGTCTGATATTGTCATTCAGACTTAGCTAGGTTACCTAGCAGACACAAACCTACCATTGTATGCACTTGCTAGCCTTTTTCTACCTAGCCCATACATCTGTACAACAGTCTTCATGTATATTTCCTGGATTGCTACAGGCATATGTCAATCCAATACACGTGTGATATGTGTGTGACAATGTAAAATGTATTTGCTACAGACAATGCCTACATTCCACCAACACATTCATGTGGTAGTTAATTATTTTAAAGATGTTTAATGTTCCTGACTATGGGACAGATTAAAGTAAAGTGGCACAGCAACCAGTGCAGGGCCACTTTTCTTTCCCCCCTTGGCATTCTCATTACACCACCATGTATGCGCCGTATTTTACAGACTGCACACCATGCGACAGGGTATGGGGCAATAGCATATAATATTGACCCTTACCTTGAACAGTACTCAGGATCCGATTGGTACCACTGGTGTGCCCCCTTTAAACAGCTGCTCTGAGCAGGTGTTAAAACTAGCAGCAATATATGGCACAGTTGTTTTAGTTAGATTCCACTGCACCATTTAGGCTCCCCCCGAACCGGCTGTACACCCCCCTTTGCATACTTAATACCTGTTACAGGCATTTTGTGGCACATGGTGTTACAAAGTGGCCCAATGCCTGACTTGTTCCACTATGAGTTTCTGCTGCTTAGATATTTGCCTCGTTGGGCAGCATTGGTGAAAGATATTTGACACTAATGTAGAACAAGGATACTCTAGGCCCTCTTAACTCAGAGGCTTTGTTCCAAAGTTGTTTACAACTGTTGTGGTGTAGTCATGCTGTCAGAGATATGTGCAAGTTACAATTTGTATGTGATGGCGTAAAAGAGTACACCATGTACATTCTGAGTTTACATGAATTTATTGATTTATTTACATGGTGATTCTTGGAGTACAGTTCTATGTGAAAATGTTTTGCACTAATAGTTCTCTTCTGCGTATTCCTGCAGCAGTGTTTTTTTGTTCCCCCTCCTCCAGTTATATACCATTGTTGTCATCCTCCTCATTGGGGACATCTACTTGCCCATCCCAGGAGACGTGTGCGTAGGCAAATGTTGTGCAAAATGGCAGACACAAGAATTATTCTGAAGACAAGGGCTGACGCATATAACTGTCCGCCTCCTGTGAGATGTAGGCACCTGAACCTTGATTTAAGGAGGCCAAATATCCGCTCAACGACATTTCTGGTCCTTATGTGGGCTTCATTGTATGCCCGCTGTTGGAAAATGGGTTATTGGTAAGGGCAGGTAGGTACCTACACTTAGCAATAGGCCAATAACCTCCAATTAGGTCCAGTTAGGTCTCAGTAAATTAAACCCAGCTCAACCCTTGGTAGCTTGGCAAAGAGCGACAAGGCCAAACTTAGGAGACAGAGTGTAAAGCATACAAATATCACAAAACAGTAATTACATAAAACACAGGAAACAGTTTAAAAATCCAGATATTTATATCTTTAAAATAACACAAAAACTAATAAAATCGGATAAGGGGAACCGGAGATATGAATTTTTAAAGAATTATAGTTTTCTAGCACCTAGAAACAAAAAGTGCCAATCTAGTCATCTGGTCGCACCTCGACCAGGGAAAAGTCAAAGTTTAAGGCCAACCGTGATGGAGCCCTGCTCGGCTACAGCTCGCAGGAGGCCCCGGTCAAAAGTTTACCTTCAGACTTAGGCCCTCATTACAACATTGGCAGTAATAGCCGCTTACCGCCGTGCAGAAGACCGCCAACACACAGCAGCGGCCGCGGAATTCCGCCACAGCTATTATGACCCACAGTTCGGAATCCGCCAAAATCTAGACACCCACAAAAGTCCACCACACCAAAGGTCAGTGATAAACTGGCGAAAACAAAACCTCCACCGTCATGCCAACAGAAATACGCCCACACTATCACGACCCACGAATCCGTTCAAAATACACACATATTTACAAAACACATCCACATTGGACCATTCCAAATACACACACCTGATACACATACACACACCACTCCCACACACCCCATACATTATAAAACACACACCCACATCACCCAAAAAACCCTACTACCAAAAATTCAGAAAGAAGGCCAGAGAGAGACAGCACCAGCAAGAACAACAGCATCCACAGGCACACAACACCATCACCCACAGAACTTCCACGCACTTCACACAACACCCCTCTACATATCAGAACATTTATCACCACTCCACCCCACACATCACCTTCACCACCCCATGGCACGTCAAAGACACCCCAGGTTCTCGGAGGAGGAGCTCAGGGTCATGGTGGAGGAAATCGTCCGGGTAGAGCCACAGCTATTCGGATCACAGGTGCAGCACACCTCAATTGCAAGGAAGATGGAGCTATGGCGAAGAATAGTCGACAGGGTCAACGCAGTGGGACAGCACCCAAGAAATCGGGAGGTCATCAGGAAGAGGTGGAACGACCTACGGGGGAAGGTGCATTCCGTGGTCTCAAGACACCAGCTGGCGGTTCAGCGGACTGGCGGTGGACCCCCACCTCCTCCCCCACAACTAACAACATGGGAGGAGCAGGTCTTGGCGATTCTGCATCCTGAGGGCCTCGCAGGAGTAGGTGGAGGAATGGACTCTGGTAAGTCAAATCTTCACTATTACATCCCCCACCCTATCTGCATGCCAGCACATACCCCCACCCTCACCCTTACCCCCAGCACTCCAACTCCTCACATATGTCCCAACATCACAAACCACCCATCCCAACACCAAGCCCTGCATGCAACAACAAAGCATGGACACCCATCACCAAAGCATGCCCACTGCACATACCCATACAGCCCCTTAAACCATCATCACACAAGGTCCCACACAGGAATGCAAGCACTGGGGTACACAGTCACCCACCCATTGCACACCATGCCACACACAGATGTAATAACCATCCTTTTATACCCCTGCCGGACCCCTACCCAACGTCACCAGACAGGAGGGTCCACACATGTCCACACCACCAACAGAAGAGGCCCACAGTGAAGACAGCAGCTCTGTCCAACTGGATCTAGATGACCAGCCCGGCCCATCGGGGACCTCTGGACAGTCGGTTCCCCTGACACAGTCACAGGCCACTACAGACCTTCCCCCCTCTGAAAACACCAGCACAGCACCCACCCAGCGGGCCCATACCTCTGTCCCCAGGACTCGTCAATCAGCTGTGTGTCCACCACTACAGGGAACCCAGGCTAACCCACCACCCCAACAACAACAGGGACCTGGGGGCAGTGGCAGTGGGCACACGGTCCAGGGGACGGAGGCCCAGGAACAAAGGGGAACTGGGAGGGCTGCTGTGTGACAGGGGGGGGACAGGCCAAGGGAACCCACTCTCCACGAGGCCCTCTCCTCCTTCATGGGAGCCTACCACCACTCCCAGGAGACGATGGCAACAGTACTGGCCCAGTTTCAGGAGACCCAGCGCCTGCAGGAGGAACACCATATGGGCTTGAGGGAGGAACTCAGAACCATCAGCTCCACCCTGGGCACCATCGTAGGGGTGCTGAAGGAACTCGTGAACACCAGGAGGGACACTGGCACTACAAGGGGCCCCTGACACTAGCATGGACGATGAACTGCCCACCACCTCCGCCGGCGCTAGTGGACAGGACGCCCCGCCAGAGGACCACCACACCAGCACCCCACCCCCTCAGAGGGAGAACCACCCCGCAAACTGTCCCTGAGATCCAAGACAAAGACAGAGCACAATGCCAAGACCCCCGCCAAGAAATGAGACCACCCTGATTGTCATCCCACTGTCCCACTTTGTCACCCTGTCCATACTTAAACTGCCACAGCTCCACTTCCTATGCCCATATGGGAAATGCACCTGTGAGATTAATAGACTGGACTCTGCCATGGACATTCCTCTGCCATCACCCCTCACCATTTTACTACCCCCTCCAATATTGAGCACTTCAATAAACACACTTAAAGCACAAAACAATCTGGAGTCTGTCTGTGATTTTGAAATAGTGTATTAGCAATTACAGTGACAAAATGCTCTTACAATTGTAATGTCAACATACCTATGTCACACAGTGTAGGAAAGTACCATCTTGCCTGGCATGTTACCCCCATATTTCACTGTATATATGTTGTTTTAGTTGTATGTGTCACTGGGACCCTGCCAGCCAGGGCCCCAGTGCTCATAAGTGTGCCCTGTATGTGTTACCTGCGTTATGACTAACTGTCTCACTGAGGCTCTGCTAATCAGAACCTCAGTGGTTATGCTCTCTCATTTCTTTCCATATTGTCACTAACAGGCTAGTGACCAATTTTACCAATTTACATTGGCATACTGGAACACCCTTATAATTCCCTAGTATATGGTACTGAGGTACCCAGGGTATTGGGGTTCCAGGAGATCCCTATGGGCTGCAGCATTTCTTTTGCCACCCATAGGGAGCTCTGACAATTCTTACACAGGCCTGCCACTGCAGCCAGAGTGAAATAACGTCCACGTTATTTCACAGCCATTTTACACTGCACTTAAGTAACTTATAAGTCACCTATATGTCTAACCTTTACCTGGTAAGGTTGGGTGCTAATTCACTTAGTGTGTGGGCACCCTGGCACTAGTCAAGGTGCCCCCACATTGTTCAGGGCCAATTCCCCGGACTTTGTGAGTGCGGGGACACCATTACACGCGTGCACTACACATAGGTCACTACCTATGTGTAGCTTCACAATGGTAACTCCGAATATGGCCATGTAACATGTCTAAGATCATGGAATTGCCCCACCAATGCCATCCTGGTATTGGGGAGACAATCCCATGATTCCCTGGGTCTCTAGCACAGACCCGGGTACTGCCAAACTGCCTTTGTTCAAAGGGGCTGAAGCCCACTCCTTTTTGGGGTACCTCCCTGTAAGCAAATTCTCCTCACGCAATTGGCGACATCCTGGTCCCTCCTGGGCCACAGCAGCATCCAAAAACCCTAACCGCGACCCTTGCAGCTATCAAGGCTTGTTTGTGGTCTTTCTGTGGGAAAACACTTCTGTACGACTCTTCACGATGTGGGACATCCATCCTCCAAAGGGGACGTTTCTAGCCCTTGCCGTTCGTGCAGAATCCTCAGCTTCTACCATCCGGTGGCAGCTTCTTTGCATCCACAGCTGGCATTTCCTGGGCATCTGCCCACTACCGACTTGATCGTGACTTTTGGACTTGGTCCCCTTGTTTCACAGGTACTCTCGTCTGGAAATCCATTGTTGTTGCATTGCTGGTGTTGGTCTTTCCTGCAGAATTCTCCTATCACGACTTCTGTGCTCTTTGGGGAACTTAGGTGCACTTTGCACCCACTTTTCAGGGTCTTGGGGTGGGCTATTTTTCTAACCCTCACTGTTTTCTTACAGTCCCAGCGACCCTCTACGAGCTCACATAGGTTTGGGGTCAATTCGTGGTTCGCATTCCACTTCTAGAGTATATGGTTTGTGTTGCCTCTATCCCTATGTGCCCCCATTGCATTCTATTGTGACTATACATTGTTTGCACTGTTTTCTATTGCTATTACTGCATATTTTGGTATTGTGTACATATATCTTGTGTATATTTGCTATCCTCATACTGAGGGTACTCACTGAGATACTTTGGCATATTGTCATAAAAATAAAGTAGCTTTATTTTTAGTATATCTGTGTATTGTGTTTTCTTATGATATTGTGCATATGACACTAGTGGTACTGTAGGGGCTTCACTTGTCTCCTAGTTCAGCCTAAGCTGCTCTGCTAAGCTACCTTTTCTATCAGCCTAAGCTGCTAGACACCCCTCTACACTAATAAGGGATACCTGGGCCTGGTGCAAGGTGTAAGTACCCCTTGGTACTCACTACAAGCCAGTCCAGCCTCCTACACCCAGCTCTATTCCATGAGGAATCTAAGCAGATGTCACACAGTGGGACCCACATCTGTGAAATCGTAAGGGAAAGTGACAACTCAGTGCCAACACACTGGGTGAAAACGACAGACAGTAGAGAGGTAGTAGTGTTAAAGTACATGTAGTAGGCAGGTCTGTACTCTTACCTGTGTCTCACTGGAAATATTGCTGGATCACTGAGTCCCTGTTGTTCATGTCTTCTTCCTCTGCTTCCTCCTCTTCACTGTTCACAGGCTCCACAGCTGCCACAACACCGCCATCTGGACCATCCTCCTGCAGAAAAGGCACCTGTCGTCGCAAAGCCAAGTTGTGAAGCATACAGCAGGCCGCGATGATCTGGCACACCTCCTTTGGTGAGTAGAATAGGGATCCACCTGTCATATGTTGTGGTGTATAAGGAGTCAGTACTTGCCTCAGCTGCATATATCAATTTCACACAAGTCTAGCGATTAGAGTCAGCAGTCCTAGCCCTCAGGCAGGTTTTCCCAGTGCAAACAGACAGTCCAGCACGTTCATGTCTCTCAGGTCGGCCTGGATAATGCCATTCCAGGCCAACCAGCATCTAGGGCATTGCAATTGGGCCACCGTAAAATACAGTTCTAAATCCAGGAGACCAAGCCCCCCATACGCATGAGATGCTGAAGCACAGGGAGTGAAATTTGCTTCCGAGCAGGTTCCCAAATGAAGCTCAGACTCCAGGCTCTGCAGTGCTAAAAAAAAAGGATATGGGAAACATCACTGGTAAAGCCGCAAGGAAGTACAAAAGCCTTGGGAGAATCAGCATCCTAACCACTGAAACCCTACCCATAGGTGAAAGGGTCAATCAGTTCCAAAAATGCATGGACTGGCAAATCGAGGGCATGATTGCCGTCAAATAGGTCTTTGTCCTTGTCCATTTAACCTGAAATATCGGAAGGTGTCAAAGTTCCACAGGAGACGTCTCACTCTTGGCTCGTCCCTGCACCCTGATGGAATCCAGGGTAGAGGGAAAATACAAGATTTATCCCAGTTAACCTTGCGGCCTGCCATCTCCCCAAAAAGATCAAGTGTGTCATGAAGAAATGGTAGTGAATGGGCATGGTCCCTGAGGTACACCAATATGTCGCCTGCATATAAAGATACCACATGCCAATCTATCATCACTTTAATACCCCAAAGAGGACCCCTGACTTTCAGCATGGCAGCCAAAGGCTCCATAGCCTGTGCAAACAACACCAGAGAGAGAGTACCCCTGAGGGGTACCTCTGGCTATAGGGAAAGATCATGAGATCTGACGGCTGGTGTGGACCTGCACCATCAGAGCAGTATGAAAGACCTTGAACCAATGCATGAAGTTAGGGCCCATCCTAAATACCTCCAGCAATTGAAGCAGGTAAGACCAGCTGAGTGTGTCAAATGGTTCCTTAAAATCCAGGGAGACCGCCACTAGTAAGTCGGACTCCCCAGACATCGCATTCAGGATATAACATAAGCGTTGGTTGTTAGAGTGCATTGCTCTTTGTGACACAAACCAACAATGGTCAGAGTGAACCAGGGAGCAAAGCATCAGGAGCAATCTATTGACCATGGTTTTACTCCAAATTTTAAATTCAATGTTTAACATGGATAACGGACAATAAAAACATACCTCAAGGGAATTCTTACCATGCCTCGGAAGCACCACTATGAGAGCCTCACAAAGAGATCTTGGCACAGTGCCCTGTTGATGTGCCTCCCGGTACATTTCTAATAGACGAGGAGTGAGAGTGGCCCCAAAGGATGCATAGTATTCTACAGGGAACCCGTCAATGCCTGGAGTCTTACCTTTGGACATCTGGTGGATTGTTGATTAATCTCCTATACCTGAAGAGGTTGTTCTAGGTCCAACAACTGCAAAGGGGTCAGGCATGGGAGGGGTGCACCCTGTAAGTAGGCCTGTGTTTGTGCTGATGAGAGTTCCTGAGGAGAGGAATACAGTCTCTCACAATACTGAGTAAACACCTCCTTGACGTCTGCCTGTGTATGTTTCAAGCGACCTACATAAAAACGTTTGGTGCCCACCAGTGTTCTTGAAACTTCAGACCTCAGCAACCATACCAACGTGCATCCCAGTTTATCGCCATCTGCATACTGGCAAGCCAGGGATGCTTTATAGTCCAAGTCACTATGCCTTCATATCTCTTCTCAAGATTGACAGTGCAAGGTCATCAGTCGTGGATGGGCATCTGGTGCTGACATCACCTCGAGTTCTGTGGTCTGGAAGCATTTCTCTAATGTTAGAATACTACAGGTGATACACAACTTAACTCCCCAAGTCATAGCAATGTAGTGCCCCCTCATAACCACTTTTGTTGCATACCAGTGCAAACCCCTGGAACCTGCCATTTCAGTGTTTTCCTCAAAGTACAGGAGAGGTGTGTGGCCATGGTATCTCTGTATGCGTCATCTTGCAGACCTTCTGTCTAAAGTCACCAGGTCCAGACAGGGGCCTTTGTCCCTTCCTACCTAAACATGACCAAAAATGGATTATGGCCAGATATTGTTCTCCCTAGGTATTCTAAATTGCAAATAAGAGGTCAGCAATCCACATTACAGAAAAAAATGGTCTAGTGTGGCATGGACGTGATGACCTGGTGCATAGTAAGAGTATTCCACCTCCCTTCAGTGTCGCAAATACCAACCGTTTTGTAAAGCAGACGTCCTAGACCAGCACTGGAAGTGATTCATTGCCTGCATGCCTGGTGTGCCAGGGAGTGGGGGTACAGAGCGAAATAAGTCAGTGTTATGTATGCAAGTTAAAATCCCCTCCCCACAACACCAGGACCTGGTGATCAAATAGCATGGTCGGGGATAGGGAGTCTAACAACAGGTTAGGTGCATAGAGGGATACTATGGAAAAGGGGTGTCCATTGAGGATGCCTTCTAGCACTACATAACAGCCTTCCTTTTCAACAAGGATTCTTGATTTCACAAAGGGCGCCTCCGACGCAATCTAAATAAGAACCCCCCTGGCATAAGCCAAATACCCAGTCCTAAACACTTGCCCACTCCAGCACCTGTCCACCTTATTAAGGTCCCATGCAGTTAGGTGAGTCTCATGGAGATAGGCAAAATAAATATGTCTGCCCTGTAAATAAGCATATGTCCTTAGTCTCCTAACATGAGTCACCACACCACAGATGTTCCAAGTTAAGGCATAGCCATGAATACCTACCACATTCCTCTGGATGATCGGGACCTATACTATTCCCCCGCCTTCCAACAAACCCCTCTCCCTTCTTATCATTTCCCCATTCAGCCAGAAAAATAAAACAATCAAACATTTCTATTGAACAATTCCCCTATTCCAGGCCCGAGCACCTAGTGGGCCCATACCACAACCCCAAAAACAGTGCAACTGGTACACAACAGTTAAATCAAGTCCATCCTGAGTACTCCAGTAGGGAGAAGGCCAAGTCTCAAGTGATAGTAACAGAGTCTAATATGTCCATGCTGTAGTCCAAGATCAGAAAAATCACCAGTCAGCCCACGGGCTATGATGTCCACCTGCAGAGGGGCAGGGGGCACATGATCAGTTCACTCACTTCAGTTTAGCCACCACACTGGAAGGTGCCCCCCTGTACAAATCATCTGCTGATCCGGTGGTGATCTTCAGGCCTCGGTGAACCCCGGTCGATGAGGAGAGCAAGCCACCGGAATCTGATCCTCACTCCGATGGGTGCGCAGGATGGAGAGGAGCAAAAGTGTTTGTGTTGTAGAGTGAGGCCTCAGAAAGCACTGAAGCCTGTTCTTCTGCTGCCTGCTAATTCCTTGGTTTCACCTTTATGTTACGGCACCTACGTTGTCTGACTCTGGGCACAACCAAGTCCCCAGCAACCAATTGCTCAGGTGGAGCATGCATCATACCTTTAGTGTGCAGCCAAGTCCAAATGTCTTTTGAAGAAAGAAATATGTGGAATCGGTCATCATCAATGACACAGAGATTGGTGGGAAATCGGACAGCATACTTTAGATTCAACTCTAAAAGACACTGTTTAACCCTGGAGTAGCAACTGCGGCGATGGTGCACCCCAAAGGTAAAATCAGGATGTGCCGTGATTGATGCATTTTCGTAGCTTGAGGGGCCCTCGGTGCAGACCCGTTGCAGTAACAGGTCACTGTTCCGATAGTTTAGGGCAATAATTGGCCGAGGAGGAGATCCAGGTGGAGGGGGACGTCCTAGCATGCACTGTGTCATTTCAAAGGAGAAAAATGTTGGTTCTTTACCCTCCAGGGCAGTCTTCACCAGCCAATCTTCCAGAAATAGTTTGATGCTGAGGTCCTCTGCATGTTCAGGGGAGCCTGACAGGCAAATATCATTCCGTCTTGACCTTCCCTCTGCGTCTTCCACTTTGCGGCATAGATTATCAACTTTTGCTTCCATACATTGTAGGGTTCCTGCAGGTGTTGCACCATTGATCTCTCCATTGGACAGAGTGGATTCCACTTCCTCCACCCTGTCCATGAGTTTGCGATGGTCAGTTTGCAAAAAGTTAACATCCAAAGAGACAGCATCAATGCAGGCTTGTAAGGATGTTTTAGTGTCCATAATGGCTTTAAGCACCTTATCAAATTTAGCGGAGTGAGTGTTGAGTGTTGCTACAAGATGATGAAGGCTATCAAGGGTCTTGTTTAGTGGTACACAATCCATTGTCCCCCCTGACATTCGCTAGAGGTAGTTTATTGCCTTTTGGGTTTCGCCATCTCAGTATAAAATAAAGACAGAGACAGTGGAATGCCAGAAGGGCCCAAGGTCCTCAAGTAGGATATAGGGGGGATCAAAATGCACTCCCGCGTCCAGCACGTCTCTCAAAGAGAAACTTGCAAAGCACAAAGTGCCAGGAGAGGTTGCTGCAGGCTTAGGGCTGGCCGGCAAGAGACTGCACAGGAAGACTATGAACATCTGTCATACAAAAGTCCTCCAGCTGGTGCCCAGTAGGTGCATCTCCTAATCATTGGCAAGAATAATGGTGGCCACCTAAATCCCAATCAACAGTGAGTAAGCCCAACAAACATGGAAGCTCCACCATGGGGAGCGCATACTAGTAGGGTATTTTGCAGCTAACTGTGTCCCTCAAGCTTGAACATAAGGGTCATTCATAGGGCACTGATCAATTGCCAGAGGTGTTAGTCTATGTAGTGCACAGTGACTGTGGGCCCACAAGGTACAGGGTCTCTCCAAGGATGAAACAGTAAATAAACCTCACTGCAGGCAGTAGTTGGTGATCACTATGGGGGTACTGAGGCTCCACGAGGACAACATCCTCATTGGTCTCAGTACTGATGCAAAGGGCAGTGCACAGAAAGAAGGGCCTGGTCTCTATTGTAGAGGCTGTAGGAGAGAGGTTGGTGCCCCTGGGCTCACAAGGTGCTCTTTGCTAGCACCCCAGAATCTACTTAATCGCAGCCTCAGAGATCACCCTTGCTGCGGCCCCACATACTCAGGGGTCAATGTCCATGAGAGGGCAGAAAAAAGTGACAACCAAAGCGCTCCACATTCACTGTGCCACTCACCTCTAGTAATTAGGCCAAATGGGAGATGAAGGGCAGTCAGAGAGCAGCCTAGAACCTGCTGATGATTTCCACCGCTATCAGTGGAGGGGACGGCCTCACTGCAGCCGCAGGCAATGTCACTGCCCCAGGACAGTTAGCAGAACTCCCATGAGGCAAGCACCATCTGTACTCTTCCTCTGTGACACGTGCAGCTAGCTGGGACTGTCTTGCTCATGTAGGTGTGGGCTGTGGCAGCAGATGGGGCATGTGCTGCACAGCATCCACAGACCTAGGCACTTGCTGTCCTTGGGCGCTCCCTCTGCCAGTGTTGTTGATGTCCTCAGCCCAGGAAAAAACTGAGGCAACAGGCCCTGAACCCTACAGCCAGACCCACCGTAACCCCCTGGGTCTGACCATGGCACTGCAAGCCACCAGACAGTGCTGACCTTGCCTCAGATGCCAGTAATCAACAATGCCCCTCCGATGTGCAAGGTTCTCTGGCAAGTTTGCATATGACAGCTCAGGGGGACGATGGGGAGAACTGCAATATAAAAGATGGACCTGCCACAGAGCTCTGATCTAAGCATCCTCTGTGGCCGCCATATAGGCCACAACTCCAGACCAGAACTGTCATCTTGCTGCCACCTACATGTTGGAAAGAAAATCGTTTTAGCTCCATTGATCAAATAAATTTGCATTATGTGGCTGATCCTACACAGTAAACCGTGAGTATTCCTGGGTAATTCCATATGCCCTCTCGCTACCATAGTGGGGAGATAGCCCTTCAAGGATTAAACAACGGTGAAAATGTTTTCCCTGCGCTGGGGAGGATGGAGAATTAACTTTTGTTGATTCCAATTACAGCTATACGCACCAAAAATGTAATAGACGTAGTTCTACAGTTTTCAACTACTGCTCAAAATGACAGTGTTGTTTGTGATGAACCATCTTTAGAGGCGTCCATCAATTCTCTTTCATCTGCAGTGTCTCCTCTCTCACACAGACTGCTTCTGGTATTTTGTCGACTCTGACAATTTCTCTTTAGACTCTACTGAAGCTTCTCTTCATGGTGTACGTGAGCTGCTTCATAGGCTTAAACACATTTATCTTGTCCTTCCGTTGCCCTACTTGTGGATTATACTCACTTTGCTTGCTCTCTTTCTGCAGATTAGATTTGTGATTCTTTTCTTCTTGCTTATAAGTAGGCACTATCTTCCTGAACACTCTGCTGTTGAACTGGTAGATGGGGTATTGAAGCCTCATTTGTCTTACCGCAAAGTGTGAAGAGACTTGTCCCTAGTGAAAGTTTGTGCTGTACCAGTTCCTTATTAGATTGTTATGAATAAAGTTTGATGTGATAAATTTGGTCCTATTGAAATTATTCAAATTCCTTATGTTTTTTAAATTTCTATGGACGAACTCAATACGCATGGGGTTATGTTTGATGATTGGCATGTGAAAACTGTTTCATCAATGCTCTCTGAGCTTAAATATTATACTATATTTGAAAATGAAGATATATTTATAAACTCAGCAAATTATGGATAAATGTTTTGTTATCACTACTATGTTCATAATTAGCTACACATAGCTAGTACTCTACATGCAATTTCTAATTACACACAATGGGAACATTGTCCAACTCCACCAGTGCGTAGTTTTAAAACATATTCAGATAAATTGACATATTTTTCTGGGCATGATGTTACTGATGCAGTATCCTATTATTTCAAAATGCCTTCTGCTAAAGCAAAGAAAAACATGTTGACTGCTACTTAATTATCTTATTTGGATTCATTCATTTCTCAACTTGCCACTAAGGGTTATGAAGATTAGAAAGCTGCAATTGATTGATTCTAGCTTGAGGAACAAAAGATTGCAACTACAGGGCTAGTACAGGGCATGTCTGATTCCATTACAGATGATTTTTCTGAATGAGAGTGTTCAACAAACTACTTGTATAGGTCTATCAAAAAAAAAGACCTGAACATGCAGAGTATCCCTTCAATTGCACAATTCAACAATTTGCAAAGTCTGGTAAATTATACAGAAGATCAGCTCAATGGCATGGTCAGAAATGGTACATTTAATCCAATACTTTCAGGTCCTAACGAGTGGTTATTGTGGCCAGTGGACACAAATGGTTGTCATGCACATTTTATTGACTTTACACAGGATTTTGAAGCAAGCAGGTGAGACCCTCTTCATATTAAGAGCGGACATTCATGGATTGTCACTGCATAGCGCATAGGGATGTTATGTCAACAATGGTTGCAACATTCCACTCTGACAGCTGTAAAGGACCACATATCTCTCCTCTCTGGTGACATGGATCTGCAAACTTTCTTGTTGGGTCCTAAATTACCATGCTCCAAAAGATTCTTGTATGCAATATGTAATGAAATCTCAAAGCTTTCTCAAATGTAAGCTGCCGCAGGCAGGTTTAAGGCAAATAGATCAGGCAAATCTATAGAAAGTATTAGCTGTTGTCAATAAAGGGATGAATACATTGTCCATTTGTATTTACACACTAATAACATTGTGCCAGTTAGAATTGATATTATACAAAATGACATGTCATCTTTACAATATGGACAGAGTCAGCTTAGAGCCATCATGCATCTGAGTTGGACATTACAGGTTTTAAAATTGAACCGTGTGCCCTAGAAGCACATCAACTTGAAAGAGTTTTTCTTACCTTTCAATCTAACACTCAAACAACAGATAATGCCTACAAAGGATGCAACATATATGATGCTTAACATTGAAAAGTTAGTGCAGTTGCCTTTCAAAGTGGCTGAGACACCATCGGCAGTGTGATTAGTACACAGAGTTTTCTCCCTGTCAATCTCCACATTTCAATTCACATTGTGTTTGAAACATATCCTGGTGGACAGCTTTGAAGCTTTGGGGGATAATTTTTTGCATGAGATATGGGAACTGCCTTTTGATTGCAAATATATGAGCGGGGGAAAGGAAGTCTTTCTCAGTAGTTGTGACTGCGAAGCTTCTGTAGGCCACTCAATGTTTGTAAACAGGTGACATTGCACAGTGTTTGTGAATGTTCAGTGGCTAATTTAGCTTGTTACTGGAAGGTAGTTCCCATCCCCTTTACCTTTACTTGCCCAGTGTTTCAGTTACTTTCAAATGAAAGTTACTTAATGTTGAGTGATCCAGGCTGTTGTGGGATGAGAGCAGGTGTCCCATATAAGATTTCTGTTTCTCAAATAATGACCTGTTGTGGTAATGTATTATTCCACCCCATGCATAAGATAAGGGTAGCAAGTATGTGGCCTTCCATTCCTACCTCTGATGTTAACTTCCACAAGCTGAGCAGACTAGGGGCCACATGTACAAATGTCAGGTTTTGTCTAAGAAACTGTTTGCGATTCCCAAATGGGTCACAAGGGACCTGCCTCAATAATATTCATGAGGCATGTTGCAATTTGCAGCCTATTGGAAATGGCTTGTACTCACAGGGATGGTGGCCCCAGCAGACCACCATGTCTGTGATTGTTTTTTAAATAAAGCAGTTTTTTTAATGCAACCCATTTTAATTAAAAGAAAACAGGATCCATTTCAAAAATAAAAATGAAAAATTTCATGTTCATTTTTTCAGAGCAGGCAGAGGACCATAGGACCACTACCTGCTCTGAAAATATGTTGGCACCCCCATCCACAAAGGAAAGGGATCCCGTGGGGATCCCTTCCCATTTGTGTATTAATTAACACCAGTTTGAAATTGGTGGTAATCTGTGAATGTTTTACAACCACAATTTTGGTCTCAAAACATTTGTATGTAGCTTTAAGATTTGGAATTAGGATGGGATAACAAGAACATGCCCCTTCTTAATACCAAGTTGCAAAAAACAAATTGTGATTCGGTAACAAGTTGCCGAATCACAATTTAGGCTCTGTACATCCCAAAAGGTATTTTACTAATTGCAAACAGGCTGATTCTGCAACTCACCCTATTTGTGACTAAAGAAATGCTCTGTACATGTGGCCCTGAAAGCACTATTGTTTCAAAAACATGTGGCACTTGCATCTGCCCATGAAACATTTAAATTGCAGATGGTGAGGTAATCTCCTGATATACAGTCATTTTTTAATACCATCTTTCCAAGGTAGTAAGGTGAACTTGCAAGACACTTTTTAATGCTTCCAATACCCCAGGTGTTGTACACTTTTTGAAGTGACTGGGTCTGGTTTTGTCAGCACTTTCCAACAGTTTTCAGGTTGAAACCATCCTTTTTATACTCTCCCTGTTCTCAAGTGTTTTTGGAGGCATGCCGCTGTTTTGGCATTAATTGGCAGTGTTTTGCTATTTTTATTTTTGCTCCTGAATTGATGTCCTATCTCGAAGCCAGATAATGGTGGAACTACTGCATGTCCAGCTGGGTCAGGAATGCATGATACAGCACTTTGGTTTGTCTCTGTTACAGGGACTAAATGACAACTGGTCTGTGTCCCTTCAACCAGTTTGGTTCTACTGCATGCAACCTGAGTTCCGCTGTCTTTGGTGCCCTTTCGAGTGTGCAATGGATGTGTGTCTTGCATAGTGATTTGTATTATCTATGGACATGGATCTTGTGGAGCTCACACTGAGGGTTCATTCCTGTTGTAGTCCAATTAATTTACTGTTGCTTCAAGATGCCTTTTATGAGCCATCCTATGTGAAAGTGGACACTACGGCTCCAACTATGTTTTCATCTGGCTCAACAACTGTAGGCATTATACAGGCTGCTACTTCCTTGGAAGAGGCTGAGACTTTGGATCTTGTATGTTCTTTCAATTTACTCACTGAGGCTTTGAAAGTTCTGTTTTCTGCAAATACAGGATCTTCCTTGGACTTCCTTTTTACTGATGTTTAGGATGACAACATGGTTGCCTCTGATGACTTTTAAATTTGACCTTTGTTTTTAAACAAATTGACTAGTTCTAATTGGCTCCTTTATTTGTTTGCTCTGCTTGTTGGTGTGAACATTTTATTGCCTTTAGGATTTTAGACGTTTTATTATTTTTTGTATTCTAGATGGGTTATTAGAATCTGTTTTCTATAACTGGCAAGGGAAGGGTGTCATGAGGACCTCTCCAACCCGAGTTGGTTACCCCTGTTTTAGTTTTGTTTTATAGTTCTTATTTAATTCATTTTAGTCTGATGCTTATTATCGATGATTCTTACATAATTTTATCAGTTTGCTTTTATTTTAGGAAAATGAGGAACAAGCTACGTGTTTAGTTAGGCTTTGCACAACATATAATCAGTACTTTCTGTCCAAGGCTAAAGAATTCTGTACAAGATATGCCGGTTGTGTTGCCCATTTAGGAGACAGCTTCTAACACCCATATGTAGCATTTCATTGGAGCTATACTTCTAATACACTAGGGTTCATTATATAAATGGCGCATAGACCGAGAGAGGCAGAGAGGCAGAGAGTGTTCCAGTCACGTCTATCCTGGGACACATGCTGTGTGACATGCAACTTGGAGGGCGCTGATCTACTAGCCTCCTGAGAGGATTCCCATCTACATCATCAATTAACTCCTGACACTCTTTCCAGGTATGGGGTTGGGGCTAACCACTTACATCGAGCAAGGCGGAAGGGTACATCCATTATGCTCTCAGCATAGACATAGGGTAAGGTAAGAAGCTCTAGAACATCTAGAATCACACTTTCTTTTTACCATGTTTGTAATGATGATTACCTTGCTTTGTTTTATCTACCTAATTATTGTAGCCCACTCTCTATATGCCAGGTTGCAATTATTTCAATAAATGTATTGAAAAACTATCTTGCATCTTTTGTGTCTCACCTTGGAATACATGAGTAATAATACAAAATGGTTAAGATCTGTTTCCATGCCTTCCCTGCGGAGTCAGAGTGTCATGTTCAGGTTGCCATAATCTCTTTTTGCCACTGTGGGCTTGGGGCAAGGATGAGGCATTGTAAATTAGCCAGGAATTAGACCAACAGTTACTGAAAAGTAAAGCAATTTATTAATAACATCATGATATTTTAACATTTAACAAAAAAGCAATATGATAACATGTCAAATGATAATTTAATAGGAGGAAATTTGGTAAATTAAAAACATGTAATACAATTACATTTACAAACTGTTTACATTATTAAATGTAATGTAATACATTTTTATGTTTCCAAAATTTCTAATACTTACAATAAAAACAATTTCTTTTAATTTAATATAATTTAACAAGATAGCACTAGCAATAATGAAATATGCTGATAAAAAATAATAATTACAAATATACATTTATTAATTGTTCAACATTAGTTTGCATATTATTAAAAATTACCATTGCATTTAAATTAAAATCTTCACTTTTTTAAAATGTCTACTTTCCTCAAGTGGTATTGTCAGTGATGTTCAGTCCATCTGGACGCAGTGATTTTAAACGCGCCAACGTCAAAGCTGTAAAAAACAATATGTAGGTCAAACTGTGAATGACCTCCGTACACGATTCAGGAACCACAAATCAGCAATAATTAACAAGAAACTTGACCAGCCTGTAGCCAATCATTTTAACCTTGTGGACCATTTACTATCAGATTTGAAGATTTTCCCTGTGGAACATGTTTTAAAGGAAGAATTACTGGACATCAGAGAAAATTTATGGATGTACCGTTTAAAATCACTGCATCCAGATGAACTGAACATCACTGACAATACTACTTGATTTCTGCATATCTGAAGGGTTCTCAGGACTGCATTGATTCCACATTCTAATTGGAATCTTCACTCATGATGCTTTTTGAAAATCCACCAGTGTCAGCTGTGCAGCCACTGAGCAAACAATCTTGTACTACCTGAGGAAGGCGGAAGCTGAAACAGTGTAGTAGAAATATATTTTTGTTCTTTAGTGAGATCATCTGTTCGAGTCACTTCTTTCTTGGATATTACATTTTCTTGTGACTCATTGCATCCTTTGGGATCCAGATTTTTGCCCTGGCTGGCTGTTGTTTTCTTGTGATCCTGCATCTTCCAGTATATATACATATATATATATATCCAAACCAAGCAGCTCCACTACAGAGCCAGCGGCACTCTTGGATTCCACTTCCTCACCCCAGCATGATGCGTTTCGGCGAAGTGCCTTCTTCAGATGCTGGTAATTACAGGACACACGCCCACTAGTGTTTAAATAAGTTTTTACTCCCCCTTCAATTCATTCATGATTACAAACAGACTTCATTTTCCATAATTCACCAAGTTGGATATGCTACCACTCTGATTTTTCTTTATTTTTTTACACAGTCCCAATCATATTTTCTCTCCGTGGATTGTAATACCAAGAACATTTTGGTTTTGGCCACTTAGCTGTACTGTAGTGGCAAGTGCATTCCCAGCCTCCATCTCTCTCTTACTCAAATTTCAAAACGTGCGTGTGTCCCTTTATCAGTAGTTCTAATGATCCATTTCACCTTGCCACATCTCACCCCTGAGATTCCTCACACAGCCTGGAAACGCCGATTATTGTAATCTGCGCCACTTCATGTAAGTCATGTCCTGTCTCTGCAGCAGGGATGTGTTTGAAAAGGGGACAATGGCGGTTCAGGCATCCACTATCAGGTGGGTGCCTCCTTCGTGCAAGCAGCACTGCACGTAATTAATGTTCAAACCAAGCAGCTCCACTACAGAGCCAGGGGCACTCTTGGATTCCACTTCCTCACCCCAGCATGACGCGTTTCGGCGAAGTGCCTTCTTCAGATGCCGGTAATTACAGGACACACGCCCACTAATGTTTAAATACGTTTTTACTCCCCCTTTAATTCATTCATGATTACAAACAGACAGACTTGAGTTTCCATAATGCACACACACACACACCTACACGTCCCCACAACGTGAGTGTGTTATCACACCAAAGTCCCCACAAGGATAGTAACACAAACTCACACATACACACACACACACATCCGCACACACACACACACACACACACATTTATATATATATATATATTTATTACTGCCAGTTGCAGGCAGGTAGGTATAGTTAGGACCCAGTTTCTATAGAAAAAGCTGTTTTTTGCTTGCCTATATCTTTGGCGCCCCTTGACAAATCTTCACAAACTTTTCCAAAACAATTCTACAGTCACGTGAGGTGCTGTCTGGCAAATTTTGGGGTCATCCGTTGTAGGAGGCTGGCCTGGTTTGTAGTGAGTACCAAGGGGTACTTACACTCTGCTCCAGGTCCAGTTATCCCTTATTAGTGTAGAAGAGGTGTCTAGCAGCTTAGGCTGATAGAAAAGGGTAGCTTAGCAGAGCAGCTTAGGCTGAACTAGGAGACATGCAAAGCTCCCACTATACCACTGGTGTCATATGCACAATATCATAAGAAAACACAATACACAGATACACTAAAAATAAAGGTACTTTATTTTTATGACAATATGCCAAAAGTATCTCAGTGAGTACCCTCAGTATGAGGATAGCAAATATACACAAAATATATGTACACAATACCAAAAATATGCAGTAATAGCAAAAGGAAGCAATGTAAGCAATGTACAGTCACAATAGATTGCAATGAGAGCACATAGGTATAGGGGCAACACAAACCATATACTCCAAAAGTGGAATGCGAACCATGAATGGACTCCAAACCTATGTGAGCTTGTAGAGGGTCGCTGGGATTGTAAGAAAACAGTGAGGGTTAGAAAAATAGCCCACCCCAAGACCCTGAAAAGTAGGTGTAAAGTGCACCTAAGTTCCCCAAAGAGCACAGAAGTCGTGATAGGGGAATTCTGCAAGGAAGATCAACACCAGCAATGCAACAACAATGGATTTCCAGACGAGAGTACCTGTGGAACAAGGGGACCAAGTCCAAGAGTCGCGACAAAGTCGAGATTGGGCAGATGCCCAGGAAATGCCAGCTGAGGGTGCAAAGAAGCTGCCACTGGATGTTAGAAGCTGTGGATTCTGCAAGAAAGAAGAGGACTAGGAACTTCCCCTTTGGAGGATGGATGTCCCACGTCGTGAAGAAGCTTGCAGAAGTGTTCCCACACAGAAAGACCACAAACAAGCCTTGCTAGCTGCAAGGGTTGCGGTTAGGATTTTTGGATGCTGCTGTGGCCCAGGAGGGACCAGGATGTCACCAATTGCGTGAGGAGACAGAGGGGGCGCCCATCAAAATAGGGAGCCCTCACAGAAGCAAGCAGCACCCGCAGAAGTGCCAGAACAGGCACTACAAAGAAGAGTGAACTGGAGCTCACCTGAAGTCACAAAAGAAGATCTCACGACAACCAGGAGGTTGTGCACTGCAGGTTAGAGTGTCAGGGACCCAGGCTTGGCTGTGGACAAACGAAATCCTGGAAGAGTGCACAGGAGACGGAGCAGCTGCAAATCACGTGGTACCCAGCAATGCAGTCTAGCGTGGGGAGGCAAGGACTTACCTCCACCAAACTTGGACTGAAGAGTCACTGGACTGTGGGAGTCACTTGGACAGAGTTGCTGAGTTCCAGGTACCACGCTTGTCGTGCTGAAAGGGGACCCAGAGGACCGGTGATGCAGTTCTTTTGGTGCCTGTGGTTGCAGGGGGAGGATTCCGTCGTCCCACGGGAGATTTCTTCGGAGCTTCTAGTGCAGAGAGGAGTCAGACTACCCCCACAGCATGCACCACTAGGAAAACAGTCGAGAAGGTGACAGGATCAGCGATACAAGGTTGCAGTAGTCGTCTTTGCTACTTTGTAGAGGTTTTGCAGGCTTCCTGAGCAGTCAGCGGTCGATTCCGTGGCAGAAGGTGAAGAGAGAGATGCAGAGGAACTCTGATGAGCTCTTGCATTCGTTATCTAAAGAATTCCCCAAAGCAGAGACCCTAAAGAGCCAGAAAAGGAGGTTTGGCTACCTAGGAAGGAGGATAGGCTAGCAACACAGGTAAGAGCCTATCAGAAGGAGTCTCTGACGTCACCTGCTGGCACTGGCCACTCAGAGCAGTCCAGTGTGCCAGCAGCACCTCTGTTTCCAAGATGGCAGAGGTCTGCAGCACACTAGAGGAGCTCTGGGCACCTCCCCTGGGAGGTGCAGGTCAGGGGAGTGGTCACTCCCCTTTCCTTTGTCCAGTTTCGCGCCAGAGCAGGGCTGGGGGATCCCTGAACCGGTGTAGACTGGCTTATGCAGAGATGGGCACCATATGTGCCCATCAAAGCATTTCCAGAGGCTGGGGGAGGCTACTCCTCCCCAGCCCTGACGCCTTTTTCCAAAGGGAGAGGGTGTAACACCCTCTCTCTGAGGAAGTCCTTTGTTCTGCCTTCCTGGGCCAAGCCTGGCTGGACCCCAGGAGGGCAGAAACCTGTCTGAGGGGTTGGCAGCAGCAGCTGCAGTGAAACCCCGGGAAAGGTAGTTTGGCAGTACCCGGGTCTGTGCTAGAGACTCAGTGGATCATGGAATTGTCTCCCCAATGCCAGAATGGCAATGGGGTGACAATTCCATGATCTTAGACATGTTACATGGCCATGTTCGGAGTTACCATTGTGACGCTATACATAGGTAGTGACCTATGTATAGTGCACGCGTGTAATGGTGTCCCCACATTCACAAAGTCCGGGGAATTTGCCCTGAACGATGTGGGGGCACATTGGCTAGTGCCAGGGTGCCCACACACTAAGTAACTTGGCACCCAACCTTTACCAGGTAAAGGTTAGACATGTAGGTGACTTATAAGTTACTAAAGTGCAGTGGTAAATGGCTGTGAAATAACGTGGACGTTATTTCACTCAGGCTGCAGTGGCAGGCCTGTGTAAGAATTGTCAGAGCTCCCTATGGGTGGCAAAAGAAATGCTGCAGCCCATAGGGATCTCCTGGAACCCCAATACCCTGGGTACCTCAGTACCATATACTAGGGAATTATAAGGGTGTTCCAGTATGCCAATGTGAATTGATGAAATTGCTCACAAGCCTGTTAGTGACAATTTGGAAAGCAAAGAGAGAGCATAACCAATGAGGTTCTGGTTAGCAGAGCCTCAGTGAGACAGTTAGTCATCACACAGGGAACACATACAGGGCACACTTATGAGCACTGGGGCCCTGGCTGGCAGGGTCCCAGTGACACATACAACTAAAACAACATATATACAGTGAAATATGGGGGTAACATGCCAGGCAAAATGGTACTTTCCTACATCCGTCAAGCGGGATCCAAGATAAATGGGGAGAGAAATTTAGAGTTTTTCCAATGTTAATTTCCATAGGAACAATTGAACAGTGATAGGGCAAAAAGCAAAGGACAGAATTACACCAAATTTGGCACAAAGGTAGCGCTTGGTCCATAAAGAGTCCATTTTGTTATGTGGTGTAAATCCGCTCAGTAGTTCTTGAGAAATTTTAAGAAATCCAAATTTGTATATATAGGGACACAAAGGATTTGTGACCCCTAACAATCTTGTGCAGAGATCTAATTGGCTGATAACACTTCAACAACAGAAATGTTGTCAGCCATCTTGGGATTCGGATTCAGCTGATTCCCAGAGAATAATATTCAAAAATACAAAAGGGGGCAGGGTACGAGCACACTGACACCTTAGTACTGGTGGCAGGGTTCCAAATGAATCCCCAGGGCTAAAAAGCTTTTTTTTTTTTTATTTTAAGGACGGATCTGCTACAGATCTGCAGATTTGCCGTAAAATCAAAGAAAAACCCAAGTGCCGACTTCCGCGCTTCGTTATCAAGAAACCACGGGGCAGGCAAAGTCCTGGGGGCATTTTTCTAGAACTGCAGGTGGGGAGACTTCTGGCCCCCTTCCGCTGCCCCAGGGACCACCACCTTCCCGGGCATCTAACAAATGAAATGTGGTGGGGCCAAAGGTTATAACGTTCTCGAACTTTGTTTTTTCAGTGAAAAAAAAAAATACAATAAATATATATATATATATATATATATATATATATATATATATATATATATATATATATATATATATTATTTTTACACATCAATACAACTAAAAATAACATTTTCTGTAATTTTAAAACTAATAAATAACCTTACTAAACATAAAAATTGAAAAAAACGAATAAGCATAAAATCAAACACTGTACAATTAAAGACATGTAAAATAATACTTACAGTCGACATACATACAACGATATTTTCTAAAACAATATTGTTCACAATTATGTTAAACACAATACTTAAGATATTCTTCCTTTGATATTCCTGTCAACTGAAAGATGAGAAATGCCAAGCCAGTGGCCTTTCACCACTTTCAGCTTTTCGAGCAATGTTCTTCTCACGATGCCTACTTTTATTGGGCATTGATTGCTTTTTTTTCAAGATGTCAAAAAATATAAGTCGTTGATTGTGTAATTTGTTTCTCTTTTAAGGCATTCTATTTGCAACATGAGTCATTGAAAACCAGCCAGTTTGGAAAATAGAAAAACAAGCATATCTCCTTCTTTCATATACAATTACTCTAAAGCACATGCCAATTGAGGGTCATCTTGACATTACAAATTGATTTGAGTTGTGTAAGAGAAGTACAGACTATTTTAAACTGGTAAAGCAATCTTTTTTCAAGAGGGTAATTGGTAATTTTTTTATAACTGACAAGTGTACAAATACGTTTAACATTTGGCTACCGATCTCTAACTAGTTCACAGTTAGCAGTTAACTTGCTGTAACTGAGTGGCCCTTGTGTTTAACATACCGTGGCCACGATTTACTACACCTTAGCGCCAGCGTTTGCGGGACGCTATGCGGTGCAACACAACTCAGAGTGGAGCAAATGGCACCGGTGATCTACTTTTGCTCGAAAATGCATTGTTGTGACGTTTTGAACAGAGTGGTGAATGGTTTCACGTCGCAGTGTCTAACTCCTTATAAATCATACAATATGCGTTCAATCAGGTGGAAACATTTTTTTAAAAAAAAGAAACTAGGACTACACATAATCCCAGGCAATGCGACATAGCAGGTTCTGGAATTGCGTGGAATTTATAGGACGATTGGAAACTGTTTTGAGCAATGCGGAAAATGAAAATCACGCTTCTCACAAGCACAGACATTTGTACTAGAGAGATGGTGTCAAGTAGAAATCTCATGCAAGACACCATGTGGTCTCATTTTACCAGAGCGTAATGTTAAATCATGCCTAGCATCGCACTATGACATCCCAGTAGGCAACTGTGGCAGTCATTAATGGGCATGATGGGCGTTACCCAGAGTCAAAAAGAGAAGATAAACAGCGAGCAGCTGGGCCTTGAGAGTAATTGATTTTTTTTTTCTGGACGTGTCGGGGTTGGGCTTTTGGTTGTGGCCTATGTATGTGCCAAGCGGACAAGGACCTCGTCACCCTCGAGACACAAGCTAGAACAATGACATCACAGTGGAGTGCGCGTTGAGTTGTCACGGGATGTAAAGGCTTTAATTTTGGGGCGTTTATTTCAATAGCCCAGGGTGAAGCTAATGAGCACCTTTCATTTAAATGGCCGGGGGAATGGCATACCGATGTAGGTAGACAAGGTAGGAGTGAGAGGCAACCACAGTAGGGCATCATCAGTTTGGAGGAGGACTCCAAGGGGCATATTTATACTCCGTTTGCGCCGAATTTGCGTCGTTTTTTTCGACGCAAATTCGACGCAAAACTAACTCCATATTTATACTTTGGCGTTAGACGCGTCTAGCGCCAAAGTTCATGGAGTTAGCGTCATTTTTTTGCGTGAACACCTTCCTTGCGTTAATGATATGCAAGGTAGGCGTTCCCGTCTTAAAAAATGACTGCGATGCATATGCGTCGTATTTATACTCCCGGGCAAAAATGACGCCCGGGAGTGGGCGGGACTAAAAAACCCGCTTTTGCGCCGGATTTTAGCGCCTGGGTCAGGGCAGGCGTTAAGGGACCTGTGGGCTCAGAATGAGCCCAGAGGTGCCCTCCCAAGCCCCCAGGGACACCCCCTGCACCCTTGCCCACCCCAGGAGGACACCCAAGGATGGAGGGACCCATCCCAGGGAAGAAATGGTAAGTTGTGGTAAGTATTTTTTTTATTTTTTTTTGTGGCATAGGGGGGCCTGATTTGTACCCCCCTACATGCCACTATGCCCAATGACCATGCCCAGGGGACAGAAGTCCCCTGGGCATGGCCATTGGGCAAGGGGGCATGACTCCTGTCTTTGTCATGTTAATGGCGTCTGGGCGCCCAAAAAAAATGGCGCAAATCGGGTTAAGACGATTTTTTTGCCTCAGCCTGACTTGCCCCATTTTTGGACGCCCAAACGCCATTTTGCCCTACGCCGGCGCTGCCTGGTGTACGTGGTTTTTTTTCACGCACACCAGGCAGCGCCGGTCGGCTAACGCCGGCTAACGCCATTCAATAAATACGGCGCCCGCATGGCGCTTCAGAATGGCGTTAGCCAGCGCTAATTTTTTTGGCGCTAAACTGCGTTAGCGCAGTTTTGCGTCAAAAAGTATAAATATGGCCCCAAATATTTACTTTCAGTAGAATGCGTGAGAATTGTGAATGTGTAAATCGGTATGTTTGCGTGTCTTTATTTCTGCATTTGGATTGTGTTCTCTTGTTACAGAGGAAAAACTGGTCTCGCGCTTTTTAAGTGCCCTACAGTACGTGTCTTTCTCCTCACATAAAAGGCAGAAAAAGACGGACCCACGAACGAAAGAAGGAATGTGCATGGGGCAAGAAAGACAGGTAGGGGTGTAGCTATCAAAGAGTAAATCAGGCCCCTGACAGAAAGAATGTGGTAACTTGCAGAATTTCTATAAGCCCTCTCTAACCTTTTCAGTCACGAGCTCCTGGTGCTACGCAGATGAATGGGGCAGAGGGTGTGGCACTATGGCCAGAGCAGCAGAGGTTGGAGTCTTGGCGCAACATCCGGTGATTCTGGGCAAATTACATTATCTTCCTGTGCCCAAAAAACGAATGTGTCCTTGTGTAATGTAACAGGTGTTCATGTAAGCTGGTCCAATAGCTTCAGGGTGAGTTTGCTCTATAAACAAGCATTTGCAATGCAACAGGTCTCGCATTTCTCAGAGTTAGAGCTATTAGCAGTTGTAAACTCCCAACCGGACTTTTCTTGCCTCATTAAATGGAAAAATTCCGAGCACGATCGTGCTGCTAAACAAGCGAGATCGGGCTGTGAAAAAAGAGAAAAAGTAGTCCACAAACCGGAGGGAAAACAGCGAGTCTCATATGCTTTCAGTACTTGGTCGCTGCGCTCGAGGAGGGCTAACCGCCAGAAAAGGCATGATGTATGCATGCCTTCCACTAATAAAAGCAAGCAGATTTTAAACGGCAAGCCCACGAACCAATGAAAGACACTGACATAGCATGGGCGGGCCTCCGCGACCTTTTCTAACTACCACAGCGTCTCACAAGCGATACGCTTGCACAAGCGCATGCTACACTGGCTCAACCCTAAAAACTGTAAGAAATACACGATGGGGAAATGTTCCTCTGACCTGTCCACATTTTGTCCGGGTGCATGCTGTGTGCTTGCCAATGAGGATGAGGATGAGGACTCTTTTAAATTATACCCTGCAGCCAGGCCTCAGCATAAATTTAAGGATAACCTTGTCCTGGGCCTAGCACAGACAGTCTGTGTTCTATTAAAGGTACGATCATTCATTTACCCAGGGCCTGTCCTGCATGTTATGTTACACCAGAGATGTCACAGAGCATGTTGCATGCAGTTTGTTTTTAGGCTCATCCCCCTTTTGGGGGCATGGTGGGTGGCTCTACATTGGCACTACACATTAGCCACTAATGACATGACAAGTTGACAGGAGACACAGACAGGTCTGTCATGCTGAAGGCATAGGCCAGTTTTAGTCCACTGCACTCTGATGGCTCTCTGATGTCCCCAGCATCTGGACATTCATGATTGCACTAGAGTTGCCCATTGATATAGGAGGAGTGTTAACCCTTCCCTTGTCCTCCTGTGCTAATAAAGGTGTGGTCTGGCATAGTATAGCATGTCAGGTGCTAAGAAATGAGGCATAGTGGTACATTTGGGAAGAATGCCTCCTCGAGAAAAGAGCCAGGGTGCATTGTAGGGAAAACAGAGGTTAGCTGCATGTGCTCTTAACTGCAGTATTGGTCAAGGAAGAGACCAAATGACCCTTGAGGAAGTGGTGAGGGCCGATTTCAGAGACATGAGATAGTCCTGAGGGGCATATTTAAAAACTCCTAGTGACTCCTTGCAACACATTAGCTTAATTTTTTATTAACACTAATGCGGCCCAATGAGGCAATAATCTCTACACCAAATTTACAAAGTGGCGCAATGCATGCAGTGCGTCACTTTGTAACCCCTTGCGTCACATTATGCCTTTGCCAGACATAATGTATTCAAGGGGGGGCGTACCCCAGTTAGAGGGGTTGAAAAAATAACACTTATATGCCGGCCATAGGGGGCACAAGAGGCCACAAGAAAAGTGGCGCTTCATGTATTGTAGCACCATTTTTCCTAAATCTGGCCCCGAGTGTCATTAGCTAGGCTATCTGTGTTCGGAGGAGCTATCCCTGATGTGCTTGGAATTTTGATCTAACTGGACACTTACATCCTGCGATCCTGTGGGCAGAGAAAGGAGTTCATTCGAGAGCCGAGCCTTCAGCAACTGCAGTGCATAGCTAACAGGAACTATAGCGCATAAAACCCAGACACACACTGCGCCTTACGGCAGGACTTCTCAACCCTGAAAGTTCACACTGAGGCTTGACCCCAAACCTGCCTCCCACAAAATCAACTGGACTGACTACAACAACCAGTGCTAGCCCCTGAAGCATCATTCATTGTGCCCACTGCACTGGGCCTGCATGCCAGACATACCAGCAAGATAGCAACACCAGTGCTAGGTCACATCACAGCACACATCATGAACAATTAGACTTGGTCCAGTCTTAGCAGACTGTGACAGTGTCATCGTTCACTTGCACTAAATACATAATTCATTCAGGAATGCCTTGTTTGGAGAGGAGAATGTTTAATGCTACAATTGCGCAGTACACAGCTTGTCATCAGTATGTGCTTACTTGTAGAGCACACCTCTATTCATTATACAGTACAATGATGTATAGGAAAAATATTGTTTTCAATCATAATTTAAGGAGCCATGCATGTATTAATTTATTCGTTTTTGTATAGCGCTAAACCTTTTCCTTATGAGTGCTAAAGTGTTTTGTGGGTTTTAAAGTGATGCACATCCCTGGTATAACAATTTTATCTCTATTTCACGATGTGGGCATTTTGAATAGTCATGTATCCCACGTTAGACGTTCCCGTGTTCCAAATAGTCTAATGTTATTTTTCATAATCCCTTGGCATGGAAGGTTATCAGGTTAATTCTGTTTTTTTGCCACATGATGTCATGCATTGAATAATGAGAAAGTGATAGCTGCTGTAGAGGGGTCATGTGTGTGTCATTCTAGGTCCATGAAATGCCCAGCTGTTAACGGTTTCAAAGGCAGACTTCTCAGCTGGTGTCCTGCTTTCTTTGTGATAACACCAGATTTTCACTGATTACCTGTATGTGAAGAGGTCTGTGGAGGGACAATATTTTGGTGAAGCTGTTTATAGTTCCTCAAATGGGCATTCTTTCACAGGTTACTTGTCATCATAATTATTATCAATTAAAGGTATTTAAGCAGGAGCAGTGACTCTATAGTGACAATTTCAAATGTTCCACGAGGAGACAAAGGGTAGCTAAAAAAATGAGATGATATTTTTAATTTGAGTCTATGCCTCGTCTTCATGGAACATAGGGTCATTTGTCTTTGTTACAGGTATTAATGCACTAGTGAGTCAGGAATCCCACTCCTCTTCCCTTATTTCATAAACGTTTGTGCAGGGATGACTTAATTTAGGTGTTTTTCTCTCTCCCCACATTTGTTATTTATTTCATAACTATCCAATTTGATGAACCTCACTGAAAAGACTTCAGAGGGACGATAGACTGAGCCATCCCCAAATGGAGATGGAATGTGACCCCACACGTGCACCTACAGTAAAACACATAAACCCAATGAGCTACCTTTGTGATCTTTCTATTGGCCTCTAACATCCCTTTAAAGAGCCAAGGGGTTACATCAGGCAGTGCTTTTGGGAAGTAGCAGTTTACTCACAGAGCTCATTTTATGTGGGCCCTCTGTACTGGGTCTCTCTTTTGTGCATGCCAAGAAATGACTTTATCAAACTAATCAGGCCAATTAAGTAAAATGCCTGTTGTTTTTTTGCTTTTAATGTTTTCTTGACATTTGTGCTGTGAAATACCTAATTTGGATACCTTTTTTTAAACGTTCAATAATATTTATGCTGTAAAATCCACCATTTCAAATTTTTTCCAAATATTTCTTTCAAAGGGATAACAATAGCCAGCCCCTTTCAGTTCAGTCTTGATCTCCGTGCTCACCCACACATTAATACCCCGCCCCACCACTTTTAAAATCCACCAGCCGCCACTGTCAGTAGGCCGCTGTCCTAATTATACCAGATGCAATACGCACTAAATGCGGTGTTGAGCTATTTTTTGGCATCCGAGCAACACTGACCTGTAGATTTCCTGCATCACGTTGCCTTGCACTAATATTACCAAATGGAAGTACAAAGGTATTCCTGGTAGTCAAGTATCTACTTCCTAATTTGAGACAATTGTTGCCATTAATTACTGAAATATAAGTAGATGCAAAACTCTAATCCACTGAGAGGAAGGACAATTGGAGGATGCCATCAGAATTGTTCTTTAGCAGATCCTAACATTGTGAATATATAATGGCACGGTTGTCTCTCCTACCTCAGCAAGCCAAAGCTATCTAGTATGTTGTTCTCGACTAGTGTTGTGACACCCACACGGTTTGTTCCTGTATCAAACAGCTTCCTATTATGCTTACTGTGAACTCACACATCCTCAGACAGATGTTCTGTCTTTGTGTACCTGCAAATAGTCCTCTGTTATTTCTAACCAAGTTCAAGTGCAACGGGCTATTTCAATTCTGGTTTGAGTTTCCTGCGTGAAATTTGAAAAATAACCCATCCCTTTTATTATGATTGAAAAAGTTGCATTCCGAGATCAGTTTAAAAAACATTGAGATGTGTGTTTGCTTCTCCTCCAGTTATGTTTAAATGTTTTTTTAAAATTTATTAACAGCACTTTACAAAAAAGCATTGGCAAATCAAAAAGCTTGGCACTTGAGTTGTAAAGGTGACTTTATAAGGGGACTTTGCCAATGCTTGTTTTTATTTTCATAGTTTTGTCTAAAGCTATATGGTAAACAGTAGACCTGCCATTGTGAAATGATGTATTTGCCTTAGCCCTGTTTACCTTCACCTGTTGTTTTTTTCACTATGTATTCTGGTTTAGCTTTTCAGCTATTTTCCTCCAACTTCCCTTTACTGATTAGTATTCGATGGTCTGCTTCCCATTCCAACTAAAAGATTTAGCCAGATCACACCTTTGCACGTATCACTAATTTACTTATATCCTAATTTAGTGTTCTCAAGATCAAATATGTTAACTAACATTAAAATGCTATCATGGATATTATAGTTATTTTTGCATTTGTACAGTGTTTTCGACGCTTGCCTGAATAGAAGTGACATGTCAATACTCAATAGTAAAGCAAACACAGGAATGGTTAGACTGTAATATTATAATGACAGTATCACAGCGTGAAAGCATAACCTTGTACTCCTATTACTTTTACGTTAATGCCCCCTTAATTTGTAAATAAGAACGTTAACTGATATATAATATAATGAGATATGGTGATGACGCAGAAATGAAGGTTTTACATTTATTAGCGCTTAAACGTAGTGCCGCAATAATCAAGTGTGACTTTAATCGAACGAATAAAGATTGTACGGGGACAAATGTGCCCTCAGAGTAGTTTGCCAACATTTATAAGCGTGCTTTATATAACGTGATGTATTAGAATTGTACGAATCTGACATAACCGCAAACGTGTGCTATGATTTGCTCGTTTGAAATGTTTTAGCTTAGCATAACTTTAGTGCAATCTTCGGCCTAGTTGCCTTGTCTCACGATTTAGATGCTCGTATTTTTCCAATGTGTTAATAAACGTGTATTTCTGCTTGAAGCTGTACTTTTCCACTGAGATCGTTCACATGCTTATCTTAAGGTTTCGTGCCAGCCTGGCATCTTCTTCTTTGCTCCAAGGTCAATCTGCAGGTGCGGACAATGGAAGCTCTGAAAGTGAGTTAATTGGTATAAAATGTTGCAACTTACGTAACCGTCTCCAAGGATAATGTATGCCTAGGTAGAAGCTTGAGAACTGTTGTTTTTTGATTGGACAATTTGAAGCCAACCTATGAACCCTCCAATGGAAGACCCTACTGGATTTGAACTGTTGTCTATTTAAACCAGGTGCACGAGAGGAAAGCAGCCATTATTGGACATTACCAGCCATTTGCAGGACTTTGCAGCTATTATGGCCCACCTTGCTGCGACGCCATTTTGAATGAGACTTTGATGCTTTCTCTAATCGAGAGAAAGAGACTTTAAATAATTCTCGCCTTAGAGACTTTAACTTTGATCTGTCCCTTTTGCATGAAGTAGTAGTTTATCTTGCCGCCGTGAGGCAATTGCCCCGTCCACCCCTGCCCCTTTGCCCCGTCCCATGCTGATCGAGAAACGGTACCTGTGAGACGAAGACTTCCTTGAATGCTGATTGAAATTGGTAAATATGAAAGGAAATTGTACAATTGCATTGTGTTTCTTTTAGGTAACCAACTGCTGATTTTTTGATAAGAGCCCTAGCTAGGAGTTTTCCAAATTAATGTTGCTAAATTGTTTTTGCATGAAGTCCCACATGCCGATGCTAATTTGAGGTTAGATGAGGATTCCTTTTGTTGCACGATGCAATTTGAGACCTTGTTATGCTGACCAATGTATGCAATTAGCTCATTACAGATTGTAGTTTTAGTAGTTTGCGTTGCTATTATCAAAGGCATTGTTATTCAAATGCTGCATAGATTGCATCTTTTCCGCCGTTATGGACAGCTATTAATGTTCATTTACATATATCATTTGGTGTTGAGACACATCTATATTGTGCTAGCTTTGTTAATATAGGGAAATAAATTCATTAATTTTGAATAAATTGGTGTGGTTATTCATGACCGAAAGGTCATGGTTCGCCGAAATGTATTCTGGATTAAATTGTGAAATGTTATGTTGATCAGGGTATTGCTTATGTTCGTTATTGATTATTGATTGGATTAAATTGACTGATCTCGGGTGAAGAGAGTCCCACTTGGTAAAAAGATTCATCGGCCTAAAGAGCGTCCAAAATACAGGTAAATTATTAGGTAGGAACGCTCTATCAATGGATGTTGCCTTTTTAAGTTCCTCCTAGCCTTAACATGCTTGCTAAGTTTCAAGACTCTAGTAGGCTCTCGAAGACAAGTTTCTGAGGTAGTACGTTTGCACGGTTCCCACGCAAGTAAAGTGTAGCCTGTTTTTCAAAATTGACAACCAGAAGCATGATTTTCAGAAATGAAAGTCGACCATGCGTTCATGCATTGTATCTCCGTTTCAATAAGACTTGCATTTTCTCCTTGAGAAAATCCTGCCACCTGCACATTAGCAGAAAAGAATACATTTCGGGCACATATGTATGCTCTTGTGCTTCACAGAACTGTGTTGAGGCAAAATTGTATTTGCAGGTATTTTAGAATTACTGCTGTAACTGGTCATTTTGGTTGAAGTCTCTGGCAATTGTCTTTTGACTATTTATTGAGCTGCTTGCTATTTTTGCATTAAACACATTAACCTTTAGCTTCTGACATGATGTGTTTTATTTTAACAGATGGTAAATTGTCCAGGAAATTCACCCCAAAACCAATATACAGGATCGACCCCACGTGAGCCAGAGGTAAAGGAGATTTTTCCCTAGATGTAGAAGCACGATCACGATTGAACAAATAATTAGGTAAAATCTAACGGCATATAACATACTTTGTTTGCTTTGCATGGCCTTCATTACTTTATGGTTATAAACATGTTGATAAAAAAGCGGTGACTAAATTGAAGTCAGAGTTGGAGACAACTAGTAAAACAAGTTGGGAGCAGTTCAGTGAACAGAAATACATATGAGAGTGAATCCAAAGTTTAGAGCAAGCAGACTCTAAACATTTTGCAGCAATGTGAAAGATAGGAAGTATGAAAGTGCTTTAGAAAAAGGCCTTCTGATTAAGTCTCACAAAACACTTCAAGAGACTATTCTAGTGTTGACTGAAGGTTTATCAAAGACAAGGGGATCTTTGGATGTGAGTGCACAATATCTTCTCTTCCCCTTCCATGAAATTAGTTAGAAGAAATATAACTGAAGGTACCCTATTCTTTTTCCATCTTTTTGCTTACCTCCCTCCACAGAATGAGCTGTGGGCAGAAGGCTGGCACATCCTTTCCCTTCTACTCAAGTGCTAGTAAGCAATAAGGACTCACGTGTATTACCTTCACTTATATCTCTACATAAAAATGACCAAAAGAAAAATGTGTTGATCATATTGATTTATTTCAATCCTTTAAATTCAATAATTCATTGCGCAACATATTTACACAGAGAAGAGCATGCTATATACATTCAGCAAATGAATAACAAATGACAGTAGTGACCATAAGTGCAATTTTGTGACCCAAAGTACCCACAACAATAAATTAGCAATAAATTAACAATGACAAATTAGTAAATCAACACAATGTTGTCACAGGAGTACCCACTGATATTAAAAAGGCCCAGTTCCAATAATTTCAAAACTGAATATGATAGTACGGAGATAGTCTTGGATCAAATACAAATAAACCATACATAGTTACCCAGTAAATTATTGAATTACAAATTAACTTTTGGTCATGTTTATGTAGAGATACAAGTGAATGTGACACACATGAGGTAATTTTTTAGGTGTGTGAATGTAGTTGTCTAACTTCCAATGTTGTATGGACCTACCCCTTCCCTTCCTGGGGTTAAGCATACCAGTAAGCAGTAAGTATCATGGATGGGGCTTGCTAAGTTTCAAGACTCTATTAGGCTCTCAAAGACAATTTTCTGAGGTAGTACATTTGCATGATTTGCACGATAATCCTCTGAAAAGGACTCCTGCTCCTAATGTTTACCCACAATAGGGTAAAAGCACCTGAAAGTATTTTTGAGAGTGGGTAGGACTCACTAATAGGGATGGAAAAAAGTCCTTTGCTCAAAATGGTACCTTTGAGAAAGAAAGATTAGCAAATGTATAGAAGAAACAGAAGGACACAATGAGTAAAATAGATACTGAGCAATGCATTTTCTTCCTACAGTGGTATGAGGAGGCACATAAGAGTAAATGAATCTCAAGTCTGAGTTATGAAAAATACCCAAGAGAAAAAGAGAAATAAGAGTACCAATTCAGCCACCGTAGGTACAGAGTTACAATGGCATTTGCACAGATAGAAGGGTGCACCTCTACCCATCCCAAAAACATACACGATGGCTAGGACTTATGAATAATGAGCACACCTTGACATTTGGAACTATAACAACTCTGCCTTCTCCATATTTATGAACCTTGAACCACAGGGATAAGAGAAAGAGAGCGAAGACTTAAAGTAGGAGGATCTGCTCAATAAGATTTTCATGCTTGCTGAAGGTATTGGGGATGCAGCCATTAACGTACCCAGAAATGGAGCAGGCCTGCTGAACAACTGTCAACTGGAGCACAAGGAGGTAATGTGCACAAGAGAGCTGCAATACAACTCACTGACTGTAAAGCACCTAGTAGAGGAGTGGGAGCAAGGAGGCAAGAGGCTGATTCTACTACTGGATAAGCCATACCCCATGAATGGTCCATCCTGGGGCATAGAGACTGTTCAGAATGAAGCCCTACTGTTATCCTCCAAAGTTTGAGGCTGACTGCAGAATGACAATCTAGAAGGTGTTTTCTTCTCCCTTTTCAAGTGACGCTGATGGACCCTTCCTCTTCCACACTCCTTCCCTTCAGGGACTACCTTGCGACCAGTGGTAGAATTATGTGCCTTCTTCCGTGGACCTCCTTCTGATTTAATAACTTTAAGAAACAATTCCCCTGTATCGCAGAAAGCATACAGACCTAACTGGGAACTGGATGGAAGTGAGTCAGTTACTGCAATTCATAGTGCTGAAGTAAGTAAGAGAAAGATTGGTGGAGAAGTGGACTTGACATAGGGATGCACCCGGCTATGAAGGAGAGTTGAGTGGAGCAAAAGATACATTGATGAATGTGATCGCAGATTTGTGTCCAGTGAAAATTGATTGGAGTAAGGTTTTGAACTGTAAACAAAATAAGGGTGAAACACTAGCTGATTATTTGGACAGACGTAAGGATGTGTTTGAAAGGTACTCAGGCACTCAATCGTGTTTTTGCTTGTGGTCAGCTGGAGTACTGAAAATGGAACTGCCCCAACATTGTATCTAAAGCACTATCAATATGGTTTCATCTCATCACTCAAATCGCTTACTTGAAATATAGGACAGCTAGGGAGGTTCTGACTGTGCCATGAATACCTCAAACCTGGTAGATTAAATGGTACCTATGTCGATTGTATCATTGATGTTAAGTGTGCTGCCTATCATATTGGCATGACACTTGTCGCTCAGCCATAAAACATCTGAATTCACCATTTTACTTCCCTTGGTCAGGTCCATAGATGCAGTCAGTATTTCAAACCAACAAGTTCCTCACAGCATATCTGACCTTGTGTCAATCTCCTTGGGATCCATTAGTGATAAACATTACTTTTTGCTTAGTACCACTTCCACAGCTAATCTGCCAGGCAGAGGGATTCGGTGCAAGCTAAACTGCACAGTATTTTATACTCTTGAAAGTGTGTTCTTTGATATATCCCATCAACAAGAAAACTAAGTTTTGGTACTAATGTGTGACAGCACACATTTCCCAAGTAATGCAAAAGAAATTGCCATGTCTCCTTCTTTCACTGAATCACTTTTACAGGTGCCCTCCATGTTGTGGTCCACAGGGGCCAGTGTTGTGGGGTTTATGTCATTGTTGGGACTAGTGAATGTAAAGGTCCACCATCAGAAGAAGCTACACGGATTAAACCCAAAGTGAGGAAGGGGTCCTCCCAGTAATAGCAAATTTGATTTAGCAAAGGGTTTTACTGGCTAATATTAGTAGATGTAATACCAGATTCTCCTGATACTCAAGGTGGAGAAGGCTATAATTTACAGTCCATGCAGGACCTTAAGGCAAAAAACAATGTAGTATTCCCAAACTTACCATTGGTCCCTCACCTTGCCACCATTGTTTCTTGAATCCCCACAAATGTCCAATGATTTACTGTGGTTCATTTCTCTTCGACTTCCTTCTCCATCCTCATATATGAGGAGAGTCACTACCTAGTCCAAGGACCTCAACCTTTGTGGACTCAGCTTCATCAAGGATTCATGCAGTCCCCTGCATTCATTTGGTAAGCTCTAAAGAAGGATTTAGACATGTTGCATTCTCCACGTTGCCTGAACCTCACTCACTGTAATTTCATGGTGATTGGGCTGAGCATGCTTGCCACCAGTGTGTGCTTTTTAAGATAAGGCCATTGCGCAGCAGCTAGGGTAAGTGGCTATTGGCTGGTGACACATGAAAATATGTGCTCAGATATATGGGCATGTGTGCAGGCTGCATTTGTGAGACTACAGTTGCATGTAGCTTGGAGATTGTGCACAGGTAGACTAGCACAAAACAGACTCAACAAGGATAGGTGCTGACCTGGGGTTGGCCTGAAATTGTTAGTGGGCATTCACAATAGGCCAGTAGGTCTAATAGGAAAACATGTAGTGCTTTCACTGTATTAAACACATAGTTAAATCTGTCTTAGTGTGCTGCCTTGCTTCATTTAAGCCTACACAGTCCAGCAAGGCATTCAACCGGGGTAAAACATATATGCCAAGTTTGAATATCCATACATTTCATCTTAGCAGCAGCGGCACCTCCGTTATGGCAGAGGAGAGTCACCCCACTGCGGCAGTCAGCAGATGAAAACATTAAAAATAAAATGATAATAAAACATTTTATGATCGTTTTATTTTGAATCACAGAACTGGAGCCGAGTCTTGGGGGTGGGGCAAGGAGGGGAGGGCACTACAAGTAAGCATGTTGGTTTGGTTCGCTATCGTAGAGCAGCCAAACTGACATGTGCACTTAGAATTTCTCCATACTCTAACCCCAACTGTGTTACACAGCTGAGTGGAGAGCATCAGGCACAGGCTCCCAGTCCCTGTGGGAGCACAAAACTAGCCTGCTCAGGCCAATCCATGTGCTTCTCGCATGCTGGATAATAGCTATACCAGCATGAGAGCAGCTTTTGTATTGGTGTAGGAGTGCCTGGGAGCCTGTGCAAAAGGAGCAGAAGAGCGTTGAGGTGGTGAGGCGGCGGGCAGTGGGCAGCAGGTAAGTGATCTTTTATTAGTTTTATCATTGTCCCTGCACTGCCCCACCACTTTTTGCTAATAGCAGTCATCACTGCATCTTACTGAAGGTAAAGAATTGTCATTTCTCTGGCTCAGCCCATGTTCAGATTTTAGGCCTTTGTCCCACGTGCTGGACCAAGTTAATTACTCTATTCCCCAAAAAAGGAAACAAGGGCGTCCCCACACAAAAGGAGCAATTATCAGTGATTGACCTAGTTCATGGGAAAGGGAAACGGTATGGAGGAAGTCTGCATCCACTACTTAGCTGTCATACTGCACCTCAGTTGGGCCAGCCTCGGCCCACTGAACAAAGGGGGAAGCCCAGACTTCTGGAGCCAACACAGGAGGGGCTTCCTTTGAAGTTTTGTCGGAAAGGGATCTGACATTGATGTCAGCTAGAGCTGGAGCTGAGGCCCTTAAAGGAGCTCTTCACAGGGAAACCTTAACCAAGCCATTTTGGATTGTCCCAGAATGCTGTGCAGGATGTTTAGAACAGGGGTAGAAGCATAATGTGGCACCCTAGGATTAGCCAAAAGAGAGATGGAGAAGCAATCATGGACCTGGGAAGGACAACAGTCCAAGAATATCCAGCTGGCAAGAGAAACCCCTGATTCCTTCACAATGGACCGAGGACTTTGTCACCAGCTGACCCTTAGGACTAGATGGGTCTCTCCAAGGCCAGTGGCACCGACCCCATTATGCTCCCTCAGAGCCAGTTGGGGGAAGACGTAGTCTGAACTGCCCCATTGAGTGGCCTTCAAGAAAGGCAGTAGCCAGGCAAAGGACAATGCTGTTGCAGGGAGCCAGAAACCCAAGCTCTTAGTCTGTAGTGCACTTTTAGAGGTGGAAAGACCTATTGGAAATTAGCTTGGTGACTAAAGTGCATCACCAGGAGTAAAGTGAGCTAAAGACTGACAAAATCAGCCCAACGGACCCAAGTCAAGGCACTGTAAAGGTTTGACCTTTGAACCCTGGAAACAAATGTGAGACAGAGTGCGTGGGGCTTTGCCGCAATGTCTCTAAAGTACTGCCTGGGTGGGCCATGGCTAGGGAGTCGCTGCATGAATTGATTATGTATTTTTTAAGGGTGTGCAGATGCAAAGGGTGCAGCCACCGAAAACAGATGTCCCTAAGGGCTTTGACACAAATTAAAAGGCCAAGGCCGGGCACAATCTTATTTGAGGCTCTGGACCTCATCCATGGACCCTGATATGATGAAGGCAAATAAGAGGAATCCTCCTAGGCCAGGAGCATTCCCAGCCCAGTGTGAGTGTATCTGGGGGGTGGGCCACACCAGCCTTGACTCCCATGTCCTAGCTTCTGGTGGGAAGGGGGAAACGTGAGCAGCTCTCACCACAGGTGGGATGGGATGGGAGCCACATGAAGAAGCTGCTCCTGCCCAATGAGAGCAGAAGTAGAATGGTACCAGCTCTTGTCCCACCCCCGAAGGTGTAAGGAGTCAGCAGGGTTGTGGGGTTTTGGGGCTCCCCCCGCAGCCTCCATCAATGTGCACAGCTGTAGGTGTCCTGGATGGGACCTGTGCATTCATTTAAAATAAAAAACGAAAGCATAAGACCACGATGCGAGGCTGCAAAGAGAGTGTGCAAAGCAGATGAACCTGTTGCTCAAATTTCATTGTCGCAGTCCAGGGAGCAGCCAATAATGCTGTGTGATGTCTTTACTGTGCCTCATTTCTTTATTGTGGTGCCCTAAAGAGGGACATGAGCACCACCACCACTGACACAAGGGTTGTGTGGGGGGGGGGGACTACAGGAGTTACAGCAGCCACCCAGAAGTATTGTAAGAAAACTGATCCTAAGTCTCTCAAGTCATAGGATATCTGACCTGTGGAGACATATACCACTTATCTAAAGCACACCCAGAGCTGGGAGTTTTGCTCTTCTCCTTGGGAGTACAGAAACTCCCAGTGGTAGATACTTTATGCACTGTGTGGCCTGAGAGTGTAAAAGGAAGACTCTGATGCATATTAAGTGTTGTTTTGAATACAAAAGTTTTATCAACAAACATTTGAATGCTGATTTTGATAATAAAAGCATTTCAATATAGTTGTTCATTTAATTGGTTTTGATAATGAATCCCACAAATGTTTACTGAGGTTATTAATGTAGTGACACCCTTATACAACTAGCATACTACTGTATCCTGTGCCCGTAGTATATCCCTGTTACTGGGTCCAGAAAAAGGTGTGTAAAATCCCAGAAACAACTAATTAGTTTATTTTTTAGAAACTCACTCGCTCTATTAGTGTCATGCTCCATCTTTGGGTCTCATCCTGGTCCCAATAAACAAAGATGGGCTCATCATTTTTCAGGAAATGCTTTTTGATAATATAAAACAACGATTAAGAAAATAAAAAACAATCTTGAGATCACCCTGTGTTTCCTTTATAATTGGGTGTCTCAGGCAAGATTAAAAATTTAAAATATAGATGTCGAAATGGAATAAGTGCTCTTACACCTCTCTTGCCAACATTTTCTACCTTTTTCAATCACCCTCTTAGGGTCCCAGACTTTAATCAGGACATTTAAAAGACACCCCTTTATGAACCATCATATAGTCCTATCTGTGAAGTCTGGGCTAATACAAGGACATCCAATACCATATAAGGTAATGCAGGCTTACTTTGTCTATGCAGTTAAGCACATTCTAGTGCCTAGAATGGATGCATAATAAACAATCAGTGGTTCCAAGTACTGTTAAAAAGATGTTTTCTATCACCATCATCACATACATTTATACAGATGTAGGGTGTGTTAACTTGACACTACACTGACATTGAGTACTTATATACAATACCATGCTGAGTGGTGAAGTGTGATATAGAACTCATCCTTTGGACATCACAACACATAGGTAACATGCATTAGACACACGCGATGCACCCTACTACAAACCTTTGAGAGTGATCCTATCTTCAAAAAAATAGTTGTTTTATTCTCCCCATAAACATCTGGCTATGTGCCTCCCTTTGAGAGGGTGAGCAGACATGTCTCTGTTGTCAAATTCTGTATTTGAGAGAGGGGTCACAGTTATGTATATGGGTCAATGATTACTCTTCCTAGATTTAAAAAATGTTATGTTAATCAATTTGTTTAAAAAGATACTTACATTGCCAAGGGTACCATGTTGCAAACAGGCCGACTCATATCCCCCTGTCTTTCTGCTTGTGCTTCAAGGCTGTATGAGCATGTGCATCCGTGCATGATGTCATTGTATCATGCACCGTGTGTCTAGATTTTAGGTAGTAAAGTTTTATACCTTTGCGCAGGTTTCTGGCAATCTTTGATACTTCAAACTTTTCTTTTACATTGAGTTTATGGTGATTTTGGATTAAGGGCACATCAGCCTGTAATGGAGTTTCTTATTTGCAGTGAGGATGAGAGTTTTTCCCCCAAGGCGTATCAATATTGGTGCATACAAAAACTAGTGCATATGCGATCTATAGTCTGGTGCATAATGCAAAGTATGAAAGAGGCAGGTGACTCATTGTCAAGGTGTATTAAAATAACAACAATGATGGTCAGCTATATATACCATCCATTATGACATGGGATTAATTTGGTTATTCTGTATTTAGTCATTGAGCCCAGTTAAGTGTCTTTTCAGTCTATATTTCCATCCGTACCCTTGTTTTGCATCAACAGCATTTTTGTCATATTAGTGTCTGGAGGCTTTTTAAAAAAATAATTGGTCATCTCATTTTCTGAATTTCCCAGTGTTATCAAATGGCTAGTCATTTTTGTAGCAGAACATTGGCACCGTACCTCCCTGCGGTGTTCACAGATTCTAATCTTCATTTTCCTGGAAGTCATCCCAATGTTCATCAACCCACATGGGTACCTAATCGTGTAGCTAATGTTTGCAGAACTACAATTTGAATAGATGCGCTGATTGCAAAGCCTAGGTCTAAGTTTTACTTGCTGGTAGTGAGTCGTAGACTTAACTCTGGCCACAAAGGTGATGTCCAGTTAGTAGTGGTAGATCCCACAGTATCAGTTTCTTATATGTTCAACTGTTTTGGTTATGTATGTGTGCAGCTTGTGTCTTATACGCATATTTCTTCTGAATAAAAGAATAGGTTTTTCTAATTTTGGTTTATTTGCATTTAATTTGCGCCAATGTTTATTAGTGATTTTTTTACTTGACTTGATGCAGTTTTTCTGTTTTGGTTCTGCTCTCTGTCTGTTACTAAGGAGTCTCCCTGATTGATTTTGTCCATTTCATAGCTCTCACTGATATTTGTTTGGGGTACTGTCTGTCAATCAGTTTTTTCATACTTGTTTAAAGTCATCCAAACATGAACTGTTCTGTCTTATTATTAGAAATTACCAAATCGGTAGATTCTCGAGGTGGGCACGCTCAAAATGTATTACGCCATTTTTGTCTGTGGGTTTTTTAACCGCCAGTTACCGGGTGCCTTGGACGAGATCACCTCGTCCTGCACCCGGGAACTGGGGGGAGCGCTCCCCCCATGGGCTCCTCACCCCCCCGCCAGGTGTCGATGGAACGGGAAGCCCTTCCCCTTCCACCCCGACCCCCCCACTCCCCCTGTGACATCAGTGCACATCGCGCGCTGACAATCACAGAGGGCCTCCTCCATCGCGCTGGAAGCTCAGCTTCCAGCGCGATCGAAAGAGAAATGCAAAGAATTTTTCTTCCGATCACGTGGAGGAGGCCATAGAGGCTTCAAAGGGAAGGAAAGAAATTTCCTTCCCTTTGAAGTCTCTCTGAGCTTTGTAATCCGGCTTTTGAAACGCCCACTAGACACCAGGGATTTTTTTTGTTTTGAGAAATTGGCATGAGGGAGCGACCCCTTGGGCAAGGGTCGCTCCCAGGGGGGGCATTTTTTTGGAAGGCCTTTTCTGCCCCCCCTGGGGGCAGATCGGCCTATTATTAGGCCGATCTGCCCCCGGGGGGAGGGGGCAGAAACCTCTAGGCACCAGGGATCTTATTTTTTTTTGGAGGTGGGGAGTGACCCCTTAGGCAAGGGTCGCTCCCCCATGGGGCAAATTATATTTAGGGCATTTCTGCCCCCCTTGGGGCAGATTGGCCTATTTTTATGAGGCCAATCTGCCCCCAAGGGGGACAGAAACCACTAGACACCAGGGAGTTTTTTTTTAACGTGAATTTCACGCAAGGGGAGCGACCCCTTAGGCAAGGGTCGCTCCCCTGAGGGGCAAATTTATTTTAGGCCATTTCTGCCCCCCTGGGGGCCAGATCAGCCCATTTTAATTAGGCCGATCTGCCCCCAAGGGGGGCAGAAACCACTAGGCACCGGGGATTTTTTTTTGGAGGGGAAAATTGTATTTAGGCCATTTCTGCCCCCTTTGGGGGGAGATCGGCCAATATTTGCTACGCCAATTTGCCCTCAAGGGGGGCAGAAACCACTAGGCACCAGGGATTTGTTTTTTTGCGCCAATGTCACGCAAGGGGAGCGACCCCGTAGACAAGGGTCGCTCCCGGAGGGGTTAGGGGGCAAATTTATTTTAGACCATTTCTGCCCCCCCAGGGGCAGATCGGCCTATTGTTATTAGGCCAATCTGCCCCCAGGGGGCAGAAACCTCTAGGCGCCAGGGCAATTTATTTTTTTTGTATTTTTTTTGTTTGTTCATTTTTTAGAGATGGGGAGCGACCCATTAGGCAAGGGTCGCTCCTCTGGGGGGCAAATTGTATTTAGACCATTTCTGCCCCCTTTGGGGGCAGATCGGCCAATTTTAGGTCAATCTGCCCCCAAGGTGGCAGAAACCACTAGGCACTGGGGATTTTTGTTTGCGCCAATGTCACACAAGGGGAGCGACCCTGTAGGCAAGGCTCACTCCACGGGGGGGCTGGAGGGGCATATTTATTTTAGGCCATTTCTGCCCCCCCTGGGGCTGACTGAGCTAAAGGCCAAAATCTCCAGGTAGGCACTTTGTAAAAAACACCTCTGTTTTCTGTGAAAAAATGTGATGTGTCCACGTTGTGTTTTGGGCCATTTCATTTCGTGGGCGCTAGGCCTACCCACACAAGTGAGGTATCATTTGTATTGGGAGACTTGGGGGAACGCTGGGTGGAAGGAAATTTGTGGCTCCTCTCAGATTCCAGAACTTTCTGTCACCGAAATGTGAGGAAAACGTGTTTTTAGCCAAATTTGGAGGTTTGCAAAGGATTCTTGGTAACAGAACCTGGTCAGAGCCCCACAAGTCACCCCATCGTGGATTCCCCTAGGTCTATAGTTTTAAAAAATGCACAGGTTTAGTAGGTTTCCCTAGGTGCCGGCTGAGCTAGAGGCCAAAATCTACGGGTAGGCAATTTGCAAAAAAAACCTCTGTTTTCTGTCAAAAAATGTGATGCGTCCACGTTGTGTTCTGGGGCATTTCATGTTGCGGGCGCTAGGCCTACCCACACAAGTGAGGTATCATTTTTATCGGGAGACTTGGGGGAACACTGGGTGGAAGGAAATTTATGGCTCCTCTCAGATTCCAGAACTTTCTGTCACCAAAATGTGAGGAAAATTTGTTTTTTTAGCCAAATTTTGAGGTTTGCAAAGGATTCTGGGTAACAGAACCTGGTCATAGCCCCACAAGTCACCTCATCCTGGATTTTCCTAGGTCTCTAGTTTTCAGAAATGCACAGGTTTCGTAAGTTTCCCTAGGTGCCGGCTGAGCTAGAGGCCAAAATCTACAGGTAGGTACTTTGCAAAAAAACACCTCTGTTTTCTGTCAAAAATTGTGATGTGTCCACGTTGTGTTTTGGGGCATTTCCTGTCGCAGGGGCTAGGCCTACCCACACAAAAGAGGTATCATTTTTATTGGGAGACTTGGGGGAACGCTGGGTGGAAGGAAATATGTGGCTCCTCTCAGATTCCAGAACTTTCTGTCACCAAAATGTGAGGAAAATGTGTTTTTTTTAGCCAAATTTTGAGGTTTCCAAAGGATTCTGGGTAACATAACCTGGTCAGAGCCCCACAAGTCACCCCATCCTGGATTCCCCTAGGTCTTTAGTTTTAAAAAATGCACAGGTTTGGTAGGTTTCCCTAGGTGCCGGCTGAGCTAGAGGCCAAAATCTACAGGTAGGCACTGTGCAAAAAATACCTCTGTTTTCTGTAAAAAAATGTGATGTGTCCACGTTGTGTTTTGGGGCATTTCCTGTCGCGGGCGCTAGGCCTACCCACACAAGTGAGGTATCATTTTTATTGGGAGACTTGGGGGAACGCTGGGTGGATGGAAATTTGTGGCTCCTCTCAGATTTCAGAACTTTCTGTCAGCAAAATGTGAGGAAAACGTGATTTTTTAGCCAAATTTCTAAGGTTTTGCAAAGGATTCTGGGTAACAGAACCTAGTCAGAGCCCCACAAGTCACCCCATCCTGGATTCCCCTAGGTCTCTAGTTTTAAAAAATGCACAGGTTTGGTAGGTTTCCCTAGGTGCCGGCTGAGCTAGAGGCCAAAATCTACAGGTAGGCACTTTGCAAAAAACACCTCTGTTTTCTGTCAAAAAATGTGAAGTGTCCACGTTGTGTTTTGGGGCATTTCCTGTCGCGGGCGCTAGGGCTACCCACACAAGTGAGGTATCATTGTTATCGGGAGACTTGGGGGAACATAGTATAGCAAAACAAGTGTTATTGCCCCTTGTCTTTCTCTACATGTTTTCCTTCCAAATGTAAGAGAGTGTGTAAAAAAGACGCCTATTTGAGAAATGTCCTGAAATTTACATGCTAGTATGGCACCCCGGAATTCAGAGATGTGCAAATAACCACTGCCCTCAACACCTTGTCTTCTGCCCATTTTGAAAATACAAAGGTTTTCTTGATAGCTATTTTTCACTCTTTATGTTTCAGCAAATGAATTGCTGTACACCCGGTATAGAATGTAAACCCACTGCAGGGTGCAGCTCATTTATTGGCTCTGGGTACCTAGGGTTCTTGATGAACCTACAAGCCCTATATATCCCAGCAACCAGAAGAGTCCAGCAGACTTAACGGTATATTGCTTTAAAAAATCTGACATTGCAGGAAAAAGTAGAGAAAAATTGCTGGTTTTTTTCACCTCAATTTCAATATTTATTTTTTTCAGTTGTTATTTTCTGTAGGAAACCCTTGTAGGATCTACACGAATTACCCCTTCCTGAATTCAGAATTTTGTCTACTTTTCAGAAATGTTTAGGTTTCTGGGATCCAGCATTGGTTTCATGCCCATTTCTGTCACTGACTGGAAGGAGGTAGAAAGCACAAAAAATCGTAAAAATGGGATATGTCCCAGTAAAATGCCAAATTTGTGTTGAAAAATTGGGTTTTCTGATTCAAGTCTGCCTGTTCCTGAAAGCTGGGAAGCTGGTTATTTTAGCACTGCAAACCCTTTGTTGGTGCCATTTTCAGAGAAAAAAAACACAAGCCTTCTTCTGCAGCCACTTTTTCCCATTTGTTTAAAAAAGAGGAAATTGTCACTGTATTTTGGATAATTTCATGGCCTCCTTCAGGGGAACTCACAAAGTCTGAGTACCTCTAGAATCCCTAGGATGTTGGAAAAAAAGGACGCAAATTTGGCTTGGCTAGCTTATGTGGACAAAAAGTTATGAGGGCCTGAGCGCGAACTGCCCCAAATAGCCAAAAAACAGCCTGGCACAAGAGGGGGAAAAGGCCTGGCAGCTAAGGGGTTAACTACTTTGGTCTGTAAGGCGCCATCCAAATCCCTGGTAGATACATCTAAACATGAGTTCTCTCATTTGCTCATTGACCTAGTGTTATATACAGATTTCTTTCGTTAAGCCAAATAACAAATGTTTCTTCTTTGACCCATGCTATATCATAAAGATATCACCTATCTATTGACACCAAAAGCGTCTGTGTGTCTGATATAGTTTGTTTGACCAGATGTTTTCTAGCTCGAATTGACAGATACCATACCACCTCAGAATGGACCCAGCCATACGCAAGTGGCTGAGATTATTTCAAGCCTTCCATCCATTACACTTTTTTGTATACTGTAATGTGTCATTGTAAGTCAGACGTTGATACCCAGATGTGGGTCCTGTGCACACTGTGTCTCTAGAACTAAGCTATACCCGATTGATGGGTCCTAACTAGGGTGAAACTGGTCCTAGTTTTTTTTTGATCCGGTTCAGTGAGGACCTTGCCTGGCAGTTCAGTTTGGACTGTTAACATTGGAGCCGGGTTGTTACAAATTGGGTATCTGTTTGGCAGAGAAGTGCACACTCTCCAAATTGGGACCACAATCCTAATCCAGGTAAGTCACTTACACACCATAAATTAACCTGTGCTCACCCTTCGGTAGCTTGGCACAGAGCACGCAGGCTTAAGTTATGAGGCAAGGTGCACAGTATTTGTGCAACACTTAAAATAGTACAAGAGTCAAAACACTGCACAAAAATAATCCACACCAGGTTCGAAAAATAGAGCTTAAGTTAATGAGCAACAGAATACCATAACAACAAAAATCCAATAAGTAGAAGTCGAGAGATGAATTTTTATAGTACATCTGCAAAAATGGTGCTAAAAAGCACAAAGTGCCAACCTGGGCCGTCTGGTCATGCGAGACCGATTTTAATCTGAGAAGTCAGTCCCACCGTGATGGAGCACGCATCGGATACAGGGACCAACCCTGTCTCGCTGAAATCAGTACCTTGGTTCATGATTGTGATGACATCAAAGAGCGATAAGAAGAGCCATATGAGGATCACCGGTGTCATTGACGATTGCGCTTGTGTAGGTATCCATTCCAAGCTGCACAATTGGAGATGCATTGATGTGGAGACCCTTACATTTAGGTGATACATCAACACTGAGCTGTGACACCTGTGATGCGATGTCTTCTGTGGCAGCAATCACGGCGTCAAAGGGGATGTGTTGGTTTCGACTGGCGCAATGACAGTGATGCATGGATTCTGATAGGAAACAGCTAGCAAACCACTTCTAAGGGCCCAGGACACTTGTCAGGGAAGGACTCACAGATGACAGCCTCCAGAAGTTGCAGCAGGGTTGTTGGAAGTTTTTGTTGTCCTAGAGGCTTCAGAACAGGAGGCGTGCCAGCAAGCCCTTGGAGTCATTTTAGTTTTGGGGATGTAGAGATGAAGGTCCATTCCTTCTCATTCCCAGGCAAGGAGCACAGCAGGCAGCAGGGCAGGTACAGCAAAGCAGAAGTCCAGCATAATCCAGCAGAACCCAGCAGAGTGACAGTCCCTTCAGCAGCACAGCAGTCCTTCTTCCTGGCAGAATGTCCTGTGGTCCAGAAGTTTACTGAATTGGTGGTGTCTGAGGTCCTGTACTTATACCCAGTTGTGCCTTTGAAGTTGGGAGACTTCAAAGAGAGGCCTTTGAAGTGCACAAAGTCCCTGCCCTTCCTGCCCTGGCTCCAGACATACTGCATGGAGGCATGCAGCCCTTTGCGTGGGCTCAGTACACAGCCCATTCAAGTGTAAGTGTCAGCTCCTCCCTCACATCCTGCCAAGGATAGTCAATCAACATGCAGATGGCTACTCAGTGACACCTAAGCTCACTTTGTGTGTGGCCGTCTGGGAAAATTGTACAAGAGCTCGGCTGTCACCCACCAAGACGTGTATTCAGAGACAGACAGAAGGCACTAGGGATCATATGTGCAAAGGATTTTTCCTCTCGCAAGTGGCCGGATTTGCAGATTCGGACCATTTGGGACCAGAGACATGCTTTTTGGCATGTATAAAGCCCTAATTGTGATTTGGTAACCTATTACTATATTAGAAAGGAGCATGTTTAGGGTGTCCCTTCCTAATACTGAATCACAGTGGTATATGTGAATGTTGTTTAACCAAAATGCGGTTGCAAAACATTAGCATTTTACCGCCAACTTCAAGTTGGTGGTAACCCATTTGCAAATGGGAAGTGGTCCCCAAGGGACCCCCTTCCTCTTTGTGAATGTTTGTAAAAACATTTTAGGAGCATGCAGTGGTCCCAATGGATTACTCCTTACTCATAAAATATGAAAGGAAAGTTTTTCATTTTTCTTTTTGAAATGCATCCTGTTTTCCTTTAAGGAAAATGGGCTGCATTTAAAAAAAAGATTGCTTTATTTAAAAACAATCTGAGACATGATCTGCATGATCTGTGAGAAAGATTAGCTCACAGTTAAGAATAGGCACATCAGTCACTCCTGCAATGGCTTTGGTTACATGGGCAGTGACGAGGGCTGGACACTAGTTCAGGGTAATATGAGAAGCGGACAACAGTAAAATGTCATACTTGGACAATTGGGCTGCCGAGATGTGATAGGTTTTTGTAGTGAAGCATAGAGCTACCACAGAATGAAGCATAGTCACCGTTAAAAGAGAACTCAGCACATCTTCAGATGCTTCAACAGGATTTGCTAAATTATACAAAAAAAGGGATGGATGGACTGCTTAAATTAATACCAGCCACTGGTAAATACTCAGGCAAATTCAATTTCATTGTTATTTTGCACACCATTCCACCTCAGCTTGGAAGTAAACATATGCAAATCAGTATTGACTCTTATTAGACCTGGCATACTTGGCATGGTTTGCCCTACCTTTTTGCCCTCTGACCACCTGCTCTGATGACCTTGTTTTTGTTAGCTTTAGGACTCTGGGCACTTTACCACTGCTGATCAGTGCTAAAGCGTATGTGCTCTTTCTCTAAAACATGATAACATTGGTTTATCCACAATTGGCATATTTAATGTACTTATAAGTCCCTAATAAGGTGCACTATCTGTGCCCAGGGCTTGTGTTTTAAATGCTACCACTGGGCTTGCAGCACTGATTACACCACACTCAGCAATAGCCCTTCAAACATTGCTTGGGCCTGCCATTGCAGGGCTGTGTGTGCAGTTTTATACTGCCTTATCATTCTGGCAAGTTAATCCCCTTGTCAGACTCAAACCTTCCTTTCTAATACATATATCACTGCTAAGGTAGGCCCTAGACAGCACCATGGGCAGAGTGCAGTGTATTTTAAACATTGGACATGTAGTTTTAAGTTTTACATGTACAGGTAGTTGAAAACTCTTAAATTCCTGTTTCCGTACTGCAAGGCCTATCTCTCCCATAGCTAACACTGGGATTTCCCTATTATATTTGATATATGTAATTTCCATTTCAAGGGGATTAACTTGCCAGAATGATAAGGCAGTATAAAACTGCACACACAGGCCCTGCAATGGCAGGCCCAAGCAATGTTTGAAGGGCTATTGCTGAGGGTGGTGTAATCAGTGCTGCAAGCCCAGTGGTAGCATTTAAAACACAAGCCCTGAGCACAGATAGTGCACCTTATTAGGGACTTATAAGTACATTAAATATGCCAATTGTGGATAAACCAAAGTTATCATGTTTTAGAGAAAGAGCACATACGCTTTAGCATCGATCAGCAGTGGTAAAGTGCCCAGAGTCCTAAAGCTAACAAAAACGAGGTCATCAGAGCAGGTGGTCAGAGGGCAAAAAGGTAGGGCAAACCATGCCAAGTATGCCAGGTCTAATAAGAGTCAATACTGATTTGCATATGTTTAGGTCCAAGCTGAGGTGGAATGGTGTGCAAAATAACAATGAAATTGAATTTGCCTGAGTATTTACCAGTGGCTGGTATTAATTTAAGCAGTCCATCCATCCCTTTTTTTGTATACTTTAGCAAATCCTGTTGAAGCATCTGAAGATGTGCTGAGTTCTCTTTTAACGGTGACTATGCTTCATTCTGTGGTAGCTCTATGCTTCACTACAAAAACCTATAACATCTCCACAGCCCAATTGTCCAAGTATGACATTTTACTGTTGTCCGCTTCTCATATTACACTGAACTTGTGTCCAGCCCTAGTCACTGCCCATGTAACCAAAGCCATTGCAGGGGTGACTGATGTACCTAGTCTTAACTGTGAGCTAATGTTTCTCAAGGATCATGCAGATCATGTCTCAGAAACAATGAAGGTGTCCTTTTTACTGGTTTTACCCAAGGACCTGCACTTTGATTGATCTACTCCTTCCTGACAAGCCTCACCCAGTCAGTCAGCCTGTCACCCTTTGCTTCACCTACTGCTAACCTGGTCTGCAAAATACCATACAGATTCTTGTTCAGCATCACACTGTTTATCACCAACAGGACTCCACTTGTCAGCATCATTTGGACCCACAGAATCAATGCCCAGTTCACACGCTGACAAGACCTAACTCATCCTCTCTGAAACAGAATAGGTTATTGGTTGAGGGGTATGGAAGCCTTACTTGCAACAACCACAGTCCTTGTCAGGGTGATCCACAAAAGTCACTAAATTAACTTATACTTAACAATCTAGTTTTTGGCACAAACCATTCTGAATTTCTTATTTTCATCCATTTTTGTTCCTGTTTTCACTCATATTCACTCATTTTTTTGTGTTTGTTTTTACTTGTTTTCACCAATTTTCCTGTGCGCCAGTGTGCGATGAGTGTGCCACTGGTGCAGCATTGGCATGCCAAAGACAAGCTTATCTGCACCTGTCTGTGCCTGAAACACACCCATCACCACAAACCCTGGTCCAATTGCCCCAGGGGTACCGAGCAGCACTCCTTCGATTGATCAGTGCAGGATGCCTCCCCTCCTGCAGCTGTTACATCGTGCCACACAGCACAGTGAGGGACTTCACCTGCACCCACTGTCAGTTCTTCTGCAGCAGCCTACCAAAACATCCCACACAAGCAGTAGCAATACCATCAACACCCCCACCTAAAACCAGATGCTACAGCAAACCCGCACCCCCAACACTCACTTATATACATGCTACTCAGCACACCATCTCTCTGCAAACACATGACTGAAATCGAAGACCTGCTGAGCAGCTATGCTTGGAACCTCCTCTTCCTCATGGAGGCCTGGCTCAACTCCACATTGGCACCTGACATAGCAGCAGCGATCCCAGAAGGTCATAAGATCACATGAGAGGACTTCCCTCTCAAGCCAAGAGGAGGACTCGCAACCAGATACAAACACTCCATCAAACGTCCTTGGAGAGTGCCACCCCATTCATGGGACACCTGCACTTCAAGCTGCAAATCTTCGACAACTTCACCCTAAATGGAACCCTTTTCTACCAACCACCCACACAGTAGTTACCTTCACCACCCTCACCACTGACTTCATCGCCTCTCTCACTAGAGAACTCAGAGCCTTAATACTCCTCAGTGACCTAACTTCTACCTATAAGACAGAACAAACTCCTGCTCCCTATCCCTCCTGGAAAGCCTGTACAAACTTGGGATTGTTGTGTAGCCACTTTAGCTATAGTACCATGCATGGGATTCTAGCATGCCCCTGTGCTCTTTTTGCCTAGGCCAGCACTGACATTCTTGCTCACTCTGTGCTTCTTTCAAGGCTGCAGTAAGATAGGTTGCTGGAGAACGTTGTACAAGTTTTGTCTCTGACATTCATAGAAAACCACACATCCTTACGTAGGGACATTTTCTCAGAGCATCAGCTGTTTTGTTATAAAAACACTTCCCTGACCCTTACACGTTAGAGGGAGATTCCAGCCAGAGAACCACAACTGTATGCTGATTGCTGATCGCTTTGCTACAGCTGATTATGCAGACTTCAGGCCTTCGCTCAGGTATGGGGGATGATGTCTTCCCAGGGGAACCTGAAGGGCAAAATTAGAGCTTAACACACTGTGCTCTATTATAGCCTAGGTAGGAATTAGTCTATTGACTCTTGTGACAATATGGTAGCGTTATTCCTATGCTTTACTCTCCTTGTCACAATTTTAATCTTGTCATGCTGTATTGTCCTGGTTTTTGCAGCACATACTTTGCTATCTAAGGTGCAGTCGCTTCATTAAAATCTTGTTGCAACATATACTGCCTTTGTCTGTTATTGTATATGCAAGACTAACGTAACTGAGAGAAACGGATGAGACCTGAGTAACCACAGTTTCCCTGAGAGATCAATTATGTCATACGCTCAGCTGCCCAATCATCCCTGCCCTTGGGTGGAGATGAGGCACTGCTAGTTAGTCGGAGCAAACCCCAGATTGGGGCAACAGGTGTCACCTGTAGTGGGTCAGACTCAGTCTCCTACACAACAGGCGATTATGCCGCTCAAAAATCCAGTAGTCTCATTAGAATAGTGAGAGCCTATGTGACAGGCTAACCCAATTAGTCACAGAACCAGCACACATTGGAGGACACACATTGAACCCCATCTTCACCATTAGCAACTACACTTTGACGCTCACATGGACTGACCACTCCATCATCCACTTCTAAAACAACACACCACAAGCCAAAGCACCCACCTGCATCAGCCTACCCAGCCACAGCTGGGGCAACATCTCAGAAGCAGACTGACTCAACACCTCAGTGCGGATAAAACTAACCCCATGGATAACCTCAAGGAGGACATCACCAACTTCAACAAAATGGTCAAAAACTGTTCAGACTCCCTAGTGCTCATCAAACCCAACAAGCAAGAAGAACCATCAAGCAGGCCAGCTGGTACGCAGAGGACCTTCCTGGTTCTAAGCAACACTGCAAACAGATAGAAAGGAAATGGAGACCTAGCCACAAAACCACTGATAGATCTACATATCAGATATTACCACCACCAGCTGAGAGACACCAAGAATAGAATGCTAGTTCAGCACATCCATGGGAGCTCCAAAAGCTGCAAGGAGATCTTCTTGATCATCAAGGAATTCACCATACCCTGGGCCTCCATCATCATCGCCCCCTCCAAAGAGCTATGCAACGACAAATCAAACTTCTTCCACAGCAAAATCACAAACATCTACAGCAACTTCACACAACAATCAGACCGTAGTGATCTCATCCCCAAGCTGTCCATCACCAGCTAAGACGGCCACCTGTCCAAATGGAACACCCCCTAACAATCATGCAGACCATCCACTCAAGGGCACTGACAGATTTATGCCCCCACCATGTCTACAAGCTAGGAGCATCACCAATCAGCAACGCCTCATCCATATCATCAACAGCTCCATCACATCTGCCACATTTACAGAACACTGGAAACATTCAGCTGTCAATGCTCTCCTCAAGATTCCATCTGATTTTCCTGTTCCCCTACCCAGTTAAAGCAATGTAGAAGGCCATCCACAAGCAACTCACAACTTACCTCAAACTAAACCATCTACTGGATAACATTCAGTTAGGATTCAGAAAAAGTACAACACCTAAACAGCACTTAATGCATCTACCATTGACATCCGAACCACTCTGGACTAAGGAGAAACAGCTGCTCTTATCCTCCCCAACCCTTCTGCTGTATTCAACAGTCTCCCATTATATAATCATCAGAAGACTATAAGACTGGAATCCAAGGTCTAGCAGTTAACTAGATCTACTCCTTTCTCCAAGAAAGGACCCAAAGAGTCAGACTGCCACACTTCGCATCAGAGACCAAGAACCTGAACTGCAGAGCCCCCATGTATCATTGCTCAGCCCAACTCTGTTCAACTTCTGTATGACACAGCTCACCAACATCATCAAAGCCCAAGGCGTCACCAACATCTCCTATGCCGATGACTCCCAACTCATCCTCTCCCTGACAGACAAGACAACAACCGCCACAATCAACTTCACATGTATGACCATGGTAGCAGAGTGGCTGAGAAACAACTGGTTGAAGCTCAACTCTGAGAAAACTGAAGCACTGGTCTTTGGAAACAAGACCTCTCCATGGGGTGACACCTGGTGGTTGACAGAGCTAGGACCAACACCCACCAACCACGCCAGAAATCTGAGGATCATCCTGGATAACAAGCTTGACATAATGGAACAAGTCAACACAGTGAGCGCTGCCTGCTTCCACATCTGGCTCCTTCACCACACAAGACGAACCATCATACAAATGCTTATCACGAGTAGACTAGAATATAACAACATGCTCTACTCCAGAGTCTCCAAGCAACTCGTACACAGACTTCAGACATACTTTACACTGGAATCTCCAAGCAACTGGTACAGAAATCATATTTAACCACACACATCTCACCCCACCTGAGAGAACTCCAGTGGTTCCCCATTCACAAACACAGCCAATTCAAACTATTGATGCAGACATACACAATTTTGCACAGCATTGGGCCGGGATACCTGAACATCTAAATACACTTTTAATAAGCCATCAGGCACCTATGCTATGAGACCGCTCATTCTCATACATCACCCCCCAAAATATGGAATTACATCCAGAACACATCAGAGGCTCCTTCTTGTTTTTTGAGTTCCTCAAGAGGCTTGAACACCTGGCTCTTCTAATAACTCTGTGGGGACCACAGACCTACTTACCTGCTCAAGCATCTGGGTACCCTCACAGGTCATTAGTGCGCTATACAAATTGACAAAACATAACTTTGATGTTAATGCTTTCTCGCACCGATATATCACAATGTGCATTGATATATTTCAATGTCAAATCTTGTTTTCTGATAAGATTGAAGCAATTTTCAGCCTCAGTGTGCTTTTAAAGTGTCATGACTCTACGAAGCATTTAAGCCATTTTATCAGAGGTAGTACTTTTGCACATTTTTTGCAGTGCGTATTATAACATATCCTCACCTTCAGTAATGGCAAGCAGAAGCATGATTTTGAGAAATTAATGAAGTTGGCAGTGTGTGTATATATTATTTCCTTGTTTTAAGTGCTCTGTATTTTTTCTGTGAGAAGATCATGCCACCTGCTCAAAACATATGTTTTTTTGAAAGTACAAAGTTTCTATCACATATTTATGCTCCATAAAATTATTGTGAGGGTAAAAGTTATAAAAATTATGTAAATTTGCAGGTATTGTAGCATTACATTTTCTAGCATTTTACAGCACACATACAAAGGGGAAAACACCTCTTGGGATTGTTTTTGTACAAGAAGGTGCCCTTTCCTGCACAAAAACAATCATCCCCACAACACAGCCACCCTTGCAGCATTGTGCAAGGGTACCTGCATAGGCTCACAGTAGCAATTTGTGCACCAGCACAGAGGAAAAGGGCAGGAATGTGCTGTATCTCATAGATGCAGCACATTCTTGCCCTTTTGTTTTGATGCAGGTCAGCGCAGCAAGAAGGCTTGTGGCACTGCCCTGTGCCAAGAGATTGTAAAACGTGCCCTAAGGACTTGATTTATCAAGCCATTTAAGGCTTTAAATATATGTATATAACCATAAATATGTGCCACCTTTATAACCTGACACCAATGCACAAGAGGAGACCTGTCAGATGTAAATGGCATCACTACTGCATAATTGCATGCCATGAAAGCATACATTGCACGTAGTACTACATTCTGCACACATACGATGAGTGGGTGATGCAAGACATGGTTTTCTTGAATGTTCGTGATCACCCACACACTTGTAAGTTTGTGGGCAGTCACAATCGTCTCGCCTTTCTCATCCTAGAAATCAGTAGTCAGAAACTGACTCCAGCATGTGACTGGAATAACTCCCTAACCACTGTAGAAAGGAAAACAGAATATGCCTAAAGTTCACAAATCTGGAGGGGAAGGGATTTCTCAATTGAAACAAATGCATCCCCCATTCAGAAAAAAACAAAAAGACAAAATGTGCATTTGCACATCAAGTTTCCCTCCCTCAACCCGGAGCATTTATATCCCAGTTTGATGTATATGATGCCACACCCTGAAATAGTCAAGGCATTCCAAATAGTATGACTGGAAAGCTGTAATTGAAGTAGCTTTCCAGGTGTGGGAAGCTACAGGTGTGGAATGTTTATGAATTCCTAAAAGTTGTACATTTACATTGTGAATAGGAATTCGTCTTTGGCTATAAATGTATGATTTTGTTCATGAATCAGGCTCTCTATGTAATTATTAGTGCTCTGACATATTCACTGCATTTATTGCAGACATATTCAATACATTAAAAGGAGTCTGTCAAAAACAGCATCCCATCTGTTCCTGAAAGGTTCCTCCTTCTTTTCAGTTATAAGTAGTTTTCAATAATCAATCATTGCCAGATTCCTTGATACTACAGATTGATTAGACAGACTTATTTTCTTATCTGTCCTTCTACTAAAACTTGTAGATTAGTATGCATGCATGCATCTGGTATTTGCATAGCACAAACCTTGCTGAAAGGCAGCAAAGCACTGCAATCAGTCAAAGGCAAAGATACAGTGAAGGGGTCATTGGAGGTGCAGCTAGGTTTCTGAGAGCAGATAGGGAATGCTACTGCATTGTGAAGTAGTGTTCTTTTATAAGGTGTGTCTTGACCTCCCTCCTAAATTGGAACAGAGTTGGGGTGGTCCTCATAGATATGGAGACGCTGTTCCATATCATGGGTGCTTTGACTGAGAGTTCTGGCTGACAGTGTGATGTGAGCCATCAGTGATGGGATGGTGAGCTTGTTGGCCAAGTAGAGGAGATGCCTCTCAAAATGTGGGGGGATATAGCTGTTTTTGTAAGTGTGCATGCCTCCAAAGGAAGCCTGTGTTGTTCCAACAAGGTCAGGTGACCTAATCCTATTTATAGCAACGACTGATGAAGGCTGCTGCCTTGTACATGATGCCCTTAAGTGGAGCGAGTGTTCAGCCTGGGAGACCATTGAGTAGGATGTTGCCAAAATCCATATTTTTCCTACATGGAGCACTTTCATCACTTCAAGAGCTGTTCCAAGGCTAAGACATCATCTTTCAACATTACTTGTGGCTGGATTAGCTTCAGTGACCTGAGAACTGCCATTACTTTCAAATGTGAAGTTAAGTTCTTTCAGGGCATCCAACCACCAATTCATGCTATCCCAGACCACTGCAGGCTTAGAGACATATATGGAATACTTCAACATTTTTTACCACTATTGATTTCAAAGGCCCCTTCCAGAATCCTTTTTTAATATAGCTCCAACCCTAAACACTGTTGGGCAGTTTCACTCAATTTTATTAGGGGTGGGTGGAACTCATGGAACTTGTGGTGGCAGAATTATGCAAAATTACATACGACTATACAGAATTACATAATAAGCATAGCCATGCATCTAATGCAATTTTCTTAGCACAAAATGCACCCTTGCACCCACATGTAACCTGAGGATACTAAGAATACACTTTGCACTAAGAAAATAGCACAAAATGCAACTTAATAGGAACAGCAGCATCTACTTGCACCCTGCTCCTGTGCTTGGCTAGGCATTTTTGCCACAAATTACTTCAGTTACCAGAACAGACATATTTGATTAATTTTAAATAATTTTGCATCACAAGAGAAACAAGAAATTACCAACATTTGCCACAAGAGAAACAAGAAACTACCAAAATGTGTCCAAGACTAATTTTTATCCAGATTACTCCTAATGTCACCCTGAACATTAAATAGCATGTAGCTAATAATTACAGTTTTGAATGTGCCTGTGTCTAAACCTTAAGTTTGGAATGTCTTACCTGTTTTGCTCTGTGCTTTTTTACAATACAAGACTAGCAATTACAGTGTGAATTGTTTGGCTTAGTCATGCCCCCAGAGGAAAAGCCAAGGACTTCCTTCGTCATAACTTAGCCTCTGTAAGTTAAAAGATGGATTTGGGTGTTGTGACAGTGTCATCATATATGTCAGATTGCCCCAGACAGTCTTGGTTTTTAGAGGGTTATCCCAGCATCCCAACACTTTTCTTAATTTTAAATACATGTCCAGCTTTTTGGGACAAACTTCAAGTCGTCCTGCAAAGTAGAATTGAAACATATGTTTTTATTTTAACAGGCACCTCTAATGTCTGAAATAATTTAATTAACGTATCTGTTTATTTCAGGCAACGCAGAAGGATGTTGGCTGCATGCTTTCAGCCGAGGGCAGATAGAGATGGGTGGAGGGCAGTGGGGGCTCAGTGTGGCGATCCTGCCATAGCGAATGCTATGTAAACATAACTGTGTATATATATATATATATATCTATATATATATATTTTTTTTTTTTCAGCATTTATGGTTAGAGTTCTTTCCATTCTCCGGGGCCTGCCCTAAATATACAATTTTTTGGAGGGAGAGTGGCCAGATGACCCCCCTCCCCAGGCCGATCACAGCCCCAGGGACCCCAACTCCCAAGACATGGCCTAATTATTGTCATTTTGGTGGGGAAAGGGGGCCATTCCCTCTCAACCTCTCCAACAAGCCAATCCAACGCTGTGTACAAACTTTGGCCATGTGCAGCAGGAGATGGCTGCTGGTCCATGTGCCTCCCCTCCCCTGGCGGAGTCAAGCCCCAGGGACTCCATCCCTCAGAATCCAACCCTCTAAAAAATATTTTGGGGGGGAAGGGGTCAAAAGGCCCCCCTCCCCTGCCGATTTCAGCCCCAGGGACTCCAATCCCCTGGGACCTGGTGTTAACATATTTACTTTTTTGGAGAGGGGGACTGCATGGCCCACCTCCCCAGGTGGAGCTCTGCCCCAGGGACATGATCCTCCAGGGCTGGCCTAAACAATTTATTTTTGGGGGGCCCCATGGCCCCCCTCCCGAGGCCAATCTCGACCCCGTGAAACCAATCCTCTGGTGCCCAGCCATCCCCTAGCCCCCAGGCACCGAGTCACAATGTTGGGGACTGTGGAGGGAGCCTGAAGGGCACTACGGTCCCAGCTAATGCCCTGCTTCCTGCGGGAGCCAGCATTGCAGTCACAGAGAGATAGCTGCCAAAGCAGATTTCTCTCTTTGAAAGCAGTTTTCTCTGTCTCCCTGCCTGTATCTTTGAAGGAAACCTCTGCTCTTGGCGAAGGAGAGCTGTTTGCAGCTCTCCCTTGCTACAAGCAGTGTTTTTGTTGTGTCTTGGTTGCTGCTGTAAAGCTGTAGCCAAGCCACATCAAGCAGCTACATTCCAAGGGTGGGAACCCTGGGACATTGCAGGAGCCTGTCCTGGGGGTTGGTGGTCCCCAAGGCCATCAGTGGCTCCATGAGGGGCCCCCCTCCAAATAAAACAGCCCCTGTGAGGTGGTGGCCCCTGGGCTGCAGGGGTCCAAAATGGACCCCCTTTTTTTTTTTTAACATTTGCCCTAGGAATGTGGTGGTCCCTGGGGTTTTGGGGGGTGCCGCACTCCCCCCCCTACATACAATTTAAGAAATGCCCCAGGGAGGTGGCTGTCCCCGAGGCCGGGGGGAGGGGTGTGCGGCCTCCTGCACAAATTTTGAGAAATACCCTAGGGAGGTGGTGGTCCCCGGGGCTGCAGAGGGGCCGTGTAGCCCCTTCACATAATTTTAGAAATGCCCCTGGGCAGTGGTTTTCCCTGGGGCTGTGGGGGGCTATGCAGCCTCCCCTGCATACAATTTGAGAAATGCCTCAGGGAGGTGGCAATCCCTGTGGCTATAGGTGGGGCCCGGTGGCCACCCATGTTCAATTTTTTTAAAGCCCCGGGGAGATGGTAGTCCCCAGGGCTGCCGGGAGCCATCCGGTTAAAAACGTAAATGCCCCCGGGACATGGTCCACCCGGGAGCCTCACAGAAACAAGCATGGGAGCCCACACTTATTTTATTGCCACAAATGCCACAAATTCACAGTAAATATATTTTTTTAATCCTTTTTTGCCACCCCACCACCAGAGCCAAGGAGTCAGGGTGTCCCTATCCTGGCCCCTTTTTCTTTTTTTTCACAGTTTTTAGTAAAAATCGACTGAAGCCGAGTCTCAAGACGTCTGTCAACATTTCCTGGTTTGAATTGTTGGCAGCCAATCAGAGCTGTGCATGTGCTGTGCATGAGCTCTTAATTTTCGCAAAGTCATTGTGGCCAGAGATATACACATTTGTTTTCCCTTTAATATCTCAAAAACTACTGAATGGATTTACACCAAAAAAGTGAAAGCACATTCTGTGTACCAAAAGTACCAAATTTGAGTAATTCCGTCCAGTGTTTCAGGCTGTAGTCTTCTCCAAAGGTCCTATGGGAATTAACATCGGAAATGCAACTTTTTTGACACCCCTTTTTTCTCAGCCCCCACTTGATGGTTCACCCCAAAACTTTCAGTGCACAACAAGAATCGTTCTGTTTTGTTTCGTCAACTTTATTCTGCCAATACAAAATAGCCATAAATGCACATTGATAGAAATACATAATCAACAAATTCACATCCTGATTCATAATACAGATACTAACTAACCTTACAAAACATGAATATATAATATATAATAACATTAATACTGACCCCCCAAATACACATTTACAATTTAATAAAAAGAATCATAAAAAGCTAACATATTGCACTTATCCAGTTTCACCAGAAATAAAAACAAGACCTTTCCTGACTTATATGGCGTTTAATATATTTAATGCCACCCTATGACATATATGTGAATTGTTAAGTGTTATCAAAAATTCCAGTGCCACCAGATATGTTCTTATGTTTTATTTTTATTTTTTTAAAGATAATAGATAACAGATAAAAAAAATCGATAATGTTCATAAAATTTACAAAATAACATAAAGTGCAGAGTGCTTTGTGTACTTATTCCATCACAGGGGCAACATGATGTCTTAAGAGGACAAGTCTTGATACTCGGAAATGCTACTAAATGATGCAATATACCCAGTCTTAGGCGGTCATTATGAACACGGAGGTAAACACCGTCGACCGCAGTGGCGACGGCGAACAGAAGTCCGCCGTTGGAGGTGAACAGAAGAATGATGCAAAAATCAGAAACCAACAAAAATCTCCCTGCCACCAGTTACCGCCAGGACCTTGTCGGCTGAAATGCTGGACCTCCCAACCCCACCACCGCCGAGCACACAAACACCACACCCTCCAAATAATGAAGCACAAATCACCACAGCGGATAGTGGAAGCCGAACGACCATTGGCGGTATAGACCGCCACAGGGGGCAAGTGGACCCAACAGCAAGAAATGCATACATTGGTAAGTTTGAAACCCACACACCTGACACACATCGACAACAATATAAAACACACACAGACACACCCCACAATCCTTTGCAACGGAATTAGGCCAACTAATACAGAGAACTCCAGAAGCAGACACCGAACAACACAATCCACGATACATTCACCCAACCACACAAGAGCACCCTCACCTAGATACACACAAGACACCATTCACGACACTCACAATGGCACACCCCAAACACCCACGATTCACAGAAAGGGAGCTAAGGACCATGGTGGACGAGATCCTGAAAGTCGAGCCACAAGTATTCGGGGCACAGGTTCAGCACACACCCATCACCAGGAAGATGGAGCTATGTCAGACAATAGTGAACAAGGTCAATGCAGTGGGCCACCATCCATGCACCAGGGACGACAGCCGCAGGAGATGGAGTGACCAGCGAGAGAAGGTCAGGTCCGTGGCATCCAGGCACCACATTGCAGTCCAGAAGACTGGTGAGGACCTCCACTAACCCCACGCGACTACACTAAGTGAGAGTAAAAGGTACTGGCCATCCTGCACCCTGAGGGACTCACTGGACTCACTGGAGGACTGGACTCGGGTAAGTCATCTACAATTACCCCATATCCATCACACCTGGAATGCATGCACCACCTCACCCCTCCAACTACCACCAGGACCACTACCCCACCCAGACCATAATCACTACCTCCAGTCCCCCTGCATGCCCACAAACCCACTAATAGGCCCACATCCCTCCCCCTGTGCACAGCCACCCACCCCTGCAAGAAATCACAATGTCCTACAGCACCCACAATGCACCTCCACATCCTAAGCAAAAAAGCAATGCTAACCTCTCGAAAGCAACCTGCACGGCCCTAAAGTGTGAAACCTGCACAACCACGCCCAGTCCTGTGCACCCCATCCGATTATGCTAATGTAACAGACATGTCCATTCCTCCTAACAGGCACCACCACCCATGCCACTCTGATGGACAGGACAAGGAGTGGCCCACAGGGAGACAGAGGCATCTCCCAGGACACTGGGGATGGTCCCTCCCATAGTCCTGGACTGTCACCATCCAGCAGCCCCACCCTGGATACCACTGACACCCCTACCATCCAGCCAACAACATCAGCCGTGGGCAACCATCCCCACACTTGTGTATCCAGGCCACAGACTGGTGGAACACAAGTACAGAGGTCACAGCCACCCCCTACCAACAGGCAGGAAGACGATGGCCCCAGTATAAGTGGTACCCCAGACCTCTGCAGGGGACACAGGCACAGGGGGCTAGGCCCAGTGGAGGGCATCAGTGGTCCAGGGGGGAGACCACGGGATGGATGCTGCAGCCCATGCCATGATCTCTGAGGTCCTGGGAGCATATCACCATACCCAAGACAGATTGGCCCAGATAGTATCCACCATGGAGTAGAGTCAAAGGATGCAGCTAGCACACCACCAAGAGCCCATGGAGCAGTGGAAACTGCACAATGCCCCAATGGCCACTATAGCAGGTGCGCAGCTGCACCTTGTCCCAACACACCCTGAGGCCCACACAGACCACGAAGCCCCTACTACATGCCAGGATACAGACTGGACAACAACAGCATCAGCAGCAACTGCACATGTACCACCCTCTCAGGACACACAGGGGTCATCCATCTCAACCTGTACCAGCCAACACTAGGCACCCAAATGGACCCTCAGGCCCAGATATGGCACAGGAACACCTGCCAAGAACAAGGCCCCCTCAAAGAAGTGACTCTGGCAAGAACTGTCCTCCAAGTGTCCCACTGAATCAACCACCAAACCGTGTGAAAACTAGAACAAACTATTGCAAACATTGATGGACCTACCACTACTGCCAACAATACTGTGACCATGTTGCCATATTGTACAACCACCAGTAGGCCACTCCCATCACTGTAATCTGCACGGTTTATATCCCTGCACCAAATAGAACACCTTTTCACCTGTTACAATGTCCCCTGTCAGTAAGTTTCAACAAAGTGAAGTATGGATGCAACTGTATGATAACTCTTTTATTGTTATCTGAGAACCAGGAAATGCACCACACACCTTACATGTTGTTGTGCCTACAGATGTGTTGAACTTTTATACTATATTGTAATCTGTCCTATGAAGACCTGGTCACAGTGGTAATGAGTATTGACCCAACACCGCCCTAGATGACAGGGCACACTGATAGTATGATTCACAGACAGCAATCTCATCCAATTGCCCTACAAAGTTACTGGAAGTAGAGTTGTATCAGTTGGGTCCTGGTCTGTATATCTTCCCCCTCATCATCATCATCATCACGATCACTCTCATCCCTTCTCTGAGGAAGCTGGTCTGGATATACAGAACCCTCCGCCTCCAAGAGGGGGATAGAATTCCTCGCAGCCACGTTATGCAGCATGCAGCAGACCACCACTATTCTACACACCTTTTCAGACCCATTGGCCAGGGAACCACCAAAGATATGTAGGCAACACAATCTAGCCTTCAGGAGACCTATTGTGCACTCTATCACCCTCCTAGTATGTCCATAGGCCTCATTGTAATTCGTCTCTGCATCTGTTCCAGGATTCCTCACTGGTGTCAGGAGCCAACGCAAGTTGGGATGGCCAGAATCACCTAGAAAAAGGTGCAAAACAGGACATTCATTGACAACCCTCAGAGGGAGACAGCCTGGCTGTCTGCTATGTGTTCCATCTTGTGTGGCACACTACTGTTCCTTATCACAAAGGAACATGGACTCAACCAGGGAACATGGCATTCACATGTGAGATGTACTGGTCTGCAGCACACACCAATTGAATGTTCATGGAATGAAAGTTCTTCCTGTTTCTGTCCTCCTGTTCACTGACTCTTGGGGGGGTGATAGCTTTGTGGGTGCCATTGATGGCACCTATCACGTGGGGTATGTTGGCAAAGGCATAGAAGTCTGACTTGATGGCAGGGAGGTCAGCACTTTGGGGAAACCTCACATAGTACAGTAGGTGTCGTACAAATGCATTCAGGAATCTTGAAAGTATTATGCTAAACATTGGCTGTGAAAACCCTGCACCAATGCTCACTGTCACTTGAAATGAGCCCATGGCCAGGAAATGGAGTGCAGCGAGCACCTGATCTTCAGTAGGGATTGCATGCTGATTACGATTTACCAATGTCAATGCTGGATCCAATTATGCACAAAGTTCATGAATAGTTGCACAAGTGAGTCTGTAATTGATAATGATGTGATGCTCCACCATGGTCCGCAAATCAACAAGTGGTCTGTATCCCGATGGGGCCCTTCCTTGCCACAAGGGTCTGTACCTAGGAGGAGTTGAAAACACGTGTGAGGAACACACATACATCTGCACACATTGTTTTTCATTCAGCACTAATGCTTAGTGTGTGTGACATAACAGAAACATGACCACAATAATATCAGGACTGGTCAGGTGAGGTAATGTATATTGGTACATGCCTAGGGGTGTTTAGGGGACAATAAGGCCTGCATTGTGTGGATGAGGGTTTCACAACTGCGTAGTTAAGGCCAAAATGTCTGCCCCATGTAATCCAGAAGTGTTGTGGTGGAAGTGACCTCATACCTCTAGCGGTTGACTTAATAGTGTAAGGCGGTGTTTACCACCGTGCACAAATTCATTGGTTAACATTGTTGTCAAAGGGCAATCATGGCGTGTCATGATCGCCGTCGGCGGTGAGGGTGCACACCGGCGTGGTGCGTACACAAACTCATCACCCCAACTTCACTTGACTCCCTGATCTCGTGCATGCAGGTACTCCACTGAGTGTACTGTTGTGTCCTGCCTCTGGTCATGTAAATGCATGTGTCATAGGGGAAAGGGCCCAGGCCTTCACCAACGAGGAATTGGAGAAGCTCGTGTATGGGGTCCTGCCCCTGTTTTCCAAGCTCTACAGTCGGCCGAATGTACAGGTGAGTAGGAGAATTGGGGGCATGGATGTGTGTAGTGGTGGGTTTTGGCTGCATACATGTGTGCAACTGTGACACTGTATGGTCCAGGGTTCCTGACATGCTGCCTGTGTGTGTGCTGTTAGGCTGTTTGAAATATCTGTCCCATAGTGGACGTATAGCCAGCTGTATATGATTGGTCAGTGTTACTTTTCTGTGTGTCCCATATAGGTCAGCGCCCACCAGAAGAGGGTACTTTGACATGCCATTGCCAAGGAAGTGCAGACCGTGGGGGTCTACAACCGGTGGAGCACCCACTGCAGGAAGAGGTGGGAGGACCTGCGGCACTGGGCGAGGAAGATGTGCGAGGCCTAGCTGGGGAAGTCCTCCCAATGAGGAAGGGTTGCCCGTCAGGCACTGACACCCCCTTATGCAATGCATCCTGGCAGTGGCGTACCCGGACCTGAACGGGTGCTTGAAGGCTGCACAGCAGTCACAAGGAGTTGAGTACATATACCACATTTTGGGCCGTTGATGGATGTGTGTGTGTGCGTTAGTATTTATACTGTCTAGTAGCAGGGACTATGACGGATGTCCATCTACAGAATGGCCCCGTGGGGAGTATGGGTGTTTGGGTCAAGTCTGCAGTACGTCAGGACCTTAAGTTATTTGGGGAATGGCTGTAGAGCAGGGTTCTGGCCACTAGTCAGGGTCATAGCCATGTGTGTAGCAGTAGGTGCTGCCTGGTGGAAGGTTCTCTAGGTGGGTGTATGTGTGAACCACTAATGTACCTCCATACAGCTATTTCCAAGTGTCTCTCCTGTTTTGTCTCCCCATCCCTGTTCTTTTGTCTCATCCGTGTACATCAGTATCATCTGGGGAGGGAGCTAAGGTGAGTGGGGATGCAGAGGCCCACGGATCCTCAGAGGGAGAGTCGTCTGACGCCAAGGGGACCAGTGGGTTGGAGGGTGAGGGGAGTACCACGGGGGAGGCAACTACCACTGGAGGTAGTGACTCCGATACCTCCTCCGATAAGAGCTCCCTGGCGGTGGCAGACTCTAGTGGGCCCACCCCTACTGCGTCATCTTCCGCCACCCCATACCATCACTGCCCTCCCAGTTGCTTCCCACCAAGTTGCCCGTGCCGTTTCCCCAGGCACCTCATCCCCAGCCCCAGTTAGCCCTGCTGCCCTCACGTAGGAGGCTATTGACCTCCTGAGAACCATCTCTGTAGGGCAGACAACCATCGTCAATGCCATCCAGAGGCTGGCATCAGAGGTGCAGCAGACCAAGCAGAAAGATGCAGTGTCTGGCTTACAGAGATCTTTTCAGGCTCTGGCCTCCTCTTGGATGGCAGCTAGTGTCCCTGGTCATTCCGTCCCCCCTCCAACCACCTCTACCCCTTCCAGCACCCCACTCCCTTCACCCGTCCAAAGTACACATTCTGACACGCAGGCACACACCTCAACACACAAGAAGCGCACTTCAAAATACAAGCACCACACATCCCACCACAAGCATACACACAGCCAACATAAACATGCACACACACCAACATCCATTTCCCCCAGTGTGTACACCTCTTCCGCATCCCTGTCTGTCCCCTGTACATGGACACCCACAGGCACTGCACCCTCATTCAATGTTGGTGACCCTGTTCCTGCAGTCACCACAATAGCACACATCCATTCATGCACCCCAGACACCACACCTGCACTCTCCACAACAACTTTACTTAAAACATGCAGCATACTCACCAGACTTGCAGACACGCAGACAACATCCATTTACACTGGCAGCCTGTCTTGTCCCACTGTGTCCAACCCCCCTTCTCCAAAGACACTCAAACGCACCAAAACGCACACCCATCACACATCCACCACACCTCAGCATACTGTCCAGTCACCTGCAGCCACGTCACGCACACCTACACCTGTCACAACCACTCCCTCTACCTCCACTCCCACGCCTTCCTCCAGGTCCACCCCAATTGCACCCAAGAAACTTTTCCTCTCCCATGTTGACCTATTCCAACCCAATGGCCCACCCTGTCTCATCCCTAAATGTGCTCACCTCCTTGCCCTTTCCACTCCTCCCTTGTCACAGCCCGCCCACCCCTGTCTGCCCTTTCCATTCCCGTGCCCCTTCCCCAGAGAGGAAGAAGCCCCATGCTGAACCAAATCTATCTGCTACCCCCCGGTCCAAGTCCACTCCCCACCTTCCAAGGGCAAACCCAAACCCCCTCCACCTTCCAACCGTACATCTAAGCTCCCCCAGTCATAAATTCCCACCACCACCCCCTGCCTCTGCTCCCTGAGGTGCCTGGATGCCCCATTGTTGACCCTATGAGGTGGAGTACTGTAGCACTTGTGGGAGTCAAGTTGGGGCCATTGTGGCCCATCAGACTTCTTTCCATATGGACTGGCCATTGGCCTTCTAAGCACTTCTGTTGCTCAGTGAGCATAATAAAGGTTAATGTGTGGCTTGTGTTGTTTTAGGCACACTCTGGATCCGTGGTCTCTCGTTTCATTGTTTGTGGGAGTGGGGCACATGTATGTACTTTGGGCAGATTGGATTTGCCTTGTGTCGGGTAAGTACCTCTTGCTGTGGGGTGTATGGCTTGTGCTGCTGTGAAGGGTTGTGGGAGCGTTGCTGGGTGGGTGGAGTGGGTAGGTATGTAACTGTGCCCTTTCTTCCCTTGTGTAGTAGGTTTCGGTACTTACCGTTGTCGTCTTCGTCGGCAGTCTCGGTTGTGGAGGTATATGGCAAGGAGCAGGGCTGACATGATCTGCAACTCTCTCTCCATGTCTTCTTTGGCGTGTTGTGTGGGCCTCCGGTGAGTGTTTCCTTATATTTGTTTCATTTCCGCCTGGCTTTGCATGGCGGTCGTTCCCGCCCTGGAACTGACGCGGTCTAGTGCTTCATTATTTGATGGGCGGGATGGGCCTTTCCGTCAGCCTGTGGGCAGGCTCTGCCGTCATTGTCGGCACTCCTCTGCTGGCGGTGAGTGGTTTGATGGATGCCTGTGTTTCAGTTGGTTCATTATTTGGCGGTTCAGATCGCACATCTGTTGGTGGTTGTTACCGCCACTGCCGGCTGGTTGTGCGGTGTTTACCGCAGTGTTCATAATAAGGGCCTTAGTCTTGTCAGAATGAACCAGTGCTGCATATTAGTAACACCAAGTTGTTAACCTTCTCTACTTGCCTCCAATGAAAGGGACATAAATATGCCAGCAGTGGTTTTCATGTATTCAATTGTTTTCCTAACATCAGCCCTGTGTTGCAAAAAAGTGTCCTTTATACATTTGTTTGATAATGCCAACACTTTCTCAAGGTCTGGTTTTATATTCATATTGAAAACAGATTTGAAAGAGGAATCAATAAAGGCAAGTCATGGAATACCCATTGCATTAATAACAAGAATCACAGGCACACTTTTTTGTTGGAAACGTTTGTGAAGATTCTTCAAACATCATCAAAGATATAGGCAAGTCAAAAACACTTTTTCCAGGGAAACATGGTCCTAACTATGACTAGTGGGCATTTTCTTGCTCAACCATTCTGAGCCTTTGCCTGTCTGTGGAATACATGTCTGGGTCAGATTGAAAGTTGGATTGTTTGTGAATTCACTCTAAACAGTCACACAAAGGGAGCTGAGGTGTGCCCTGCATATCCTGATGGGTCTTCCTGAGCTGGAGTGGTGGGAGGAGTTGACACTTTCACCTGAATAGGGCTGTGCCTGTGCTTAGACAAACCAGTTTCCAACCCCAACTGGAGTGTGTCTGTAGCCAGGGCAAGAAAGGCAGGGCAATGTGCACTACAAAGACTTCCCTTTGATGTTTGCCTTCTTCAATGACAGAAATGGTATAAGTACTGGATCTCTGATACTACAAAGTTAGAACACTTCTGGACTGAGAACATTCTGGGGGTCATTCCAACCCTGGCGTTCGGTGATAAAGCGGCGGTAAAAAAAATGGAATTCTGACCCTGGCGGGAACCGCCAACACAGTCCGCCACTTTAACACTCCGACTGCCATGGCGGGACAGACAAACAGCGCGGCGGTCACCGCCAACAGGCAGGCGGCAGACAATGTACCGCCCACCCTATCACAACTCACCAATCCGCCACCTTTTCCGGGGCGGGAGCCCCGCCGATAAAAACGCAGTGGAAACAGACTACGAACGGGAAAACGCTCACCTCTACACACTCCACGAGGAAGGAGGACAGCATGGAACCCGAATTAAACATCCTACCAGCTATTGTCTACCTGCTCATCTACCAGGAGTACGAACGCCAGTACAGACGACAACGGTGAGTACTGCACCTACGACACAGGGGACGGGGGAGAAGGAAAGCTTACGGGCACACACATACGCCATACACCCACCCCCCCACCCCAAATACCTGCACCCCAATTCAGAGCAACAAGTCAGAGTGACACCCCCCAAACCCACCGGAATAATGCAAAGACACAATTAAAATGATCTATAAAATATATGTATAATATAGCTCCATTGAAGTTATGGGAAATATGCAATATGAAAGATACAAAATAAGGAATGAACATAGTTAAAAATATATACATAGGCAATAAGTCCTGCCCATTCTGTCAAAGTTCCATAGTCCGTGGGCCAATGTGCACAAACACATGGGAAAAGCCCACACAGGAGACCAGATACCATTGGAGAGAACACTGCTGGGGCATCAGATGATAAAACTACAGGCACCTCAGGGGGAAGGGAAGGGGGGCACCTCAGCCACATGAGTCCACGACGCCAGATCCACGAGGGGCCTCCATGCCCACTGTCCCATCCTGGGGAGTGCAAAGCCACAGTCTCACAAGTCTCTACAGTGGGTGGCTTGCCCACTGTGCCATCCTGGGGAGTGCAAAGCCACAGTCTCTCAAGTCTCTACAGTGGGTGGCTTGCCCACTGTTCCATCCTGGGAAGTGCCAAGCCACAGTCCATCAGATGGATTACCGACTCCACTGTTAATGGAGGAGGCATGGTGCCCAGAGTGCTTCGTGAAGCCCTGCTCAACACAGAAGCGGCACTGTCAATGGGCCAGCGGTGCTTGAGACGGCGTTGCCCAGCGGAGCGGTGCTTGAGATGAAGGGCCCAGCGGAGCGGTGCTTGAGACGGCGGTGGCCAGCGGAGCGGTGCTTGAGATGAAGGGCCCAGCGGAGCGGTGCTTGACAGGAAGGGCCCAGCGGAGCAGTGCTTGACAGGAAGGGCCCAGCGGAGCGGTGCTTGAGATGAAGGGCCCAGCGGAGCGGTGCTTGAGACGGCGGTGGCCAGCGGAGCGTTGCTTGACAGGAAGGGCCCAGCGGAGCGGTGCTTGACAGGAAGGGCCCAGCGGAGCGGTGCTTGAGATGAAGGGCCCAGCGGAGCGGTGCTTGAGACGGCGGTGGCCAGCGGAGCGGTGCTTGAGATGAAGGGCCCAGCGGAGCGGTGCGTGACAGGAAGGGCCCAGCGGAGCAGTGCTTGAGATGAAGGGCCCAGCGGAGCGGTGCTTGAGACGGCGGTGGCCAGCGGAGCGGTGCTTGAGATGAAGGGCCCAGCGGAGCGGTGCTTGACAGGAAGGGCCCAGCGGAGCGGTGCTCGAGATGAAGGGCCCAGCGGAGCGGTTCTTGTCACGGCGGGCCCCTGTTCAGCGGTGCTTCTCACGGCGCGGCCCTGTTCAGCGGTTCTTGTCACGGCGGGCCCCTGTTCAGCGGTTCTTGTCACGGCGGGCCCCTGTTCAGCGGTGCTTCTCACGGCGGGGCCCTGTTCAGCGGTTCTTGTCACGGCGGGGCCCTGCTCAGCGGTTCTTGTCACGGCGGGGCCCTGTTCAGCGGTTCTTGTCACGGCGGGCCCTGTTCAGCGGTGCTTCTCACGGCGGGGCCCTGTTCAGCGGTTCTTGTCACGGCGGGGCCCTGTTCAGCGGTGCTTCTCACGGCGGGCCCTGTTCAGCGGTTCTTGTCACGGCGGGGCCCTGTTCAGCGGTTCTTGTCACGGCGGGCCCCTGTTCAGCGGTGCTTCTCACGGCGGGGCCCTGTTCAGCGGTGCTTCTCACGGCGGGGCCCTGTTCAGCGGTTCTTGTCACGGCGGGCCCCTGTTCAGCAGTGCTTCTCACGGCGGGGCCCTGTTCAGCGGTTCTTGTCACGGCGGGGCCCTGTTCAGCGGTGCTTGTCCTGTGTTTCTAGGGAGCCAGACCTGGCCAAGACTTCTCGCTCAGTCGCCATCCGACCTTGCGGCCGCGGGCCCCTCCTGTGATGGAGTCCTGGGCCCGTGGGTGTCGTCCGTCACAGCCGGAATGGGGCTGGTGGGGCCCTCCTGGGCAGCTCGCCTGCTGCCTGACTTCTCCGCCCTGCTCCCCTTGCCCTCCGTCGCTGAAGCTCTGTTGCCCTTGCCTCCCTTTGATGATGTGGCAGGTGACGGGGCAAGGCTACTGTCCTTGGTGGCAGCCGTCTCAGGCTTGTCGCGCCGGCCCTTAGTTTTTTTTGTCCTCTTCCCAGGGGGTGGGCTGGCTGTCCCCTTGCTGCTGGCCGATGTTCCTGCCCTAGGAGCTGGTGGACTCCAATAGCCCTGCACTATGGTCATAGTAGATGCAGGGCTGGTGGTGGCTGAGGTGCTTTTTTGACTCTTACCAGATGGAGGGGGTGGGTCAGTGGTTGGAACGAGGTCAAGGTTGGAAAGGAAAAGCACTTTGGAAGGACAGGGACGGGTAGGTGTAGTGGGTATGGGAGTGGAGGAAGAGGATGTGGTTGTAGGAGAGTCAAGTGTGCTGTCTTTGGGTGCAGGTGCTTGTGACGGAGGCTGTCGTGAGGTGGATGGCTGTTGGGTGGGTGGCTGCCTGCGTTTGTGTGGTTTGGAAGAGGGGGTGACAGACACACTGGGAGAGGAAACAGGGGACGTGTAAATGGCAGTGGGGGTGGTGACTGCACGTGTGCGGACTGTAATGGAGGGTGTGCTGGTGATGGAAGTACTGGCTGATGGTGGTGTGCATGCAGGTGTGAGTGGAGACATCACAGGGAGGGAGGAGGGAGATGAGGAGGTGGGGGACACAGAGGTGGTAGAGACTGCATCTGGATGTTGCTTGGGTGAAGGCTTGTGGGATCTGTGGTGCTTATGTCTGGATGAGCTGCCCTTGGGTGTAGAGGTGTGTGCAGGCTGGTCTGATGGTGTGGATGGGATAGGCAGAGGAACAGGAGACTGGGACTGGGTGGAGGGAGTCAGAAGAGGGAGGCTGGAGACAGGGACAATGGCTGCCGTCAGTGCTGAGGCCAGAGCGTTGAACGATCGCTGATGGGCAGCCTGACCCGAATGAATGCCCTCCAGGTATGCATTGCTCTGATGCACCTCCCTTTCTACACCCTGGATGGCATTCAAAAGGGTAGACTGCCCAACAATGATGGTCCTGAGGAGGTCAATGACCTCCTCACTGAGGGCAGCAGGGGTAACTGGGGCAGGGCCTGAGGTGCCTGGGGCGAAGGAGATGCCCGCCTTCCTGGGCGAGCGGGCACGGAGCGAAGGCTGAGGGGCTGCTGGGAGGGCGGGGCTGGTGCGCTGGGTAGCGGCTGTACCTGTTGTGGCGGTGGGCACGGATGTTGCCGCCACCGCAAGGGAGCTCCCTTCCGAGGATGTGTCGGTGTCGCTGACGTCTCTACGGGTCCCTGTTGTGGAGCTCCACTCGCCCTCCGTCTCACTGGTGTACTCGGAGTCTGTTGCATGGCCCTCTGGGGACATGTGAGATGCAGCTCCCTCGTGCGCCGATGCCACTTCTCCTCCGCCTGATGATGCTAATGCACACATGAACAGGAAGACAAAGAAAATGGGGGGGGGGAGAAATGAAGACAGGTTGAGTGCATGCATTGGCAACACCGTTGTCGGAGAGGACAGACACAGAAGCCCCCTGCACTAGGCCGCGCAATCGGGGTACACTACTCAGTTATTGTGACTAGGCCTACAGGTCTATGGACGACAAATGCACAAATGGGTGAGGCAGGACCATGGATAGCTGTACTTGCCACCCTACAGAGGTGGGGGGCGGGGGCACAGGGCCATGCCTAATGGAGGGGCCTAGCCTACAGAATGCGCCCTGGCCTAGAGATAGCCACAGCCCTCCTCCCCCACCCAGACACCTTCACTGCGCGCAAAGATAGCAGAATGTGCTGATACTCACCCCCTTGTGTCTGCTGTGATGTCCTCACGCGCCCATCCAAATCGGGGTAGGCCACCGCCAGGATCCGGGACATCAGGGGGGTCAATTGGCGGCTGGCACCCCTCCTACGTTGGGAGGCCATCCCCAGCAGAGACTCGGCGGTCTTTCTGGTCCCGCGGCGGATGTCCTCCCACCTCTTTCGGCAGTGGGTGCCCCGTCTGTTGTGGACCCCCAGGGCCCGGACGTCCTTGGCGATGGCATGCCAAATGTCGATCTTCTGATGGGCGCTGACCTATGTGACATGTACAGGGTGGTAAAGGAAATCTCATCACTTTTCTGCCTGGTCAATGTGAGTGGCCCCCCCCCTCCCCAACCTTGCCATGTGGCACATGCTCTCATCTTTCGTGCGTTGCACTCCTCATTCGCTCCCCTCCCCACCATCTTACATTCACCCCACTCAACACAGGCATAGCCCATTCAACGTGCACCCTGTGTACTAAACTGTTGGTCTGGAGGACCGTAGAGTAGCGCATACTGGGGGAGGACCCCATAAACAAGTTTCTCCAATTCATCGTAAGTGAAGGCAGGGGCCCTTTCCCCAGTCGCAGCAGCCATTGTATCTCCCAGACCGAGGTCACAGCAGCACTTGCAGTATCGGTCCTCTCCTGTGGATGATCAGGTCTCGAGTGATTAATCAGATAGAAAATGGCGGTCATGCCAGCGGCGGTGCGTACCGCCGCGGTGCGTACCGCGACCGCAGGCGCCCATCCTCATTGGCTACTGAAACCCATAGGGTGCAATGTTAACCAATGCGGCTTAGCACCGCGGTCTTCGACCGCCTACCGCCACTGTGCAAGCTGTGTGAACGAACCTGTGGGTTGCTTGACTCTGTGCTCCATGTTGTCCTTCCTAGGCACCGTCGAGGAGAAGGATGAATCCTTCCGTGTACCGACCGCTGGTGGACCTGTCGACAATGGAAGAACGACATATCATACTTACATACAGGCTTGACAGAGCAACTATACATGAACTATGTGCCCAGCTGGAGCCAGACCTGATGTCCCCTATCCGCCAACCCACAGGGATTCCCCCTCTGGTGCAGGTTCTGTCAGTACTCCATTTTTTGGCAAGTGGGTCTTTTCAGACAACAGTGGCCATATCATCTGGGATGTCTCAGCCTATGTTTTCTAAGGTTTTGTCCAGAGTGTTGTCTGCCCTGATGAAATACATGCGGAGCTACATTATTTACCCTGAGGTGGGCGATTTGGCTACAGTGAAGGGTGATTTCTATGCCCTTGGACATATCCCCAACATCATTGGTGCCATTGAAGGGACCCATGTGGCTTTGGTTCCCCCCAAAGAAAGTGAGCAGGTGTACAGAAACAGAAAAAGTTATCATTCGATGAATGTCCAGGTGGTCTGTTTGGCTGACCAGTACATCTCCCATGTAAATGCCAAGTTCCCTGGGTCAGTGCATGACGCGTATGTCATGCAAAATAGCAGCATCCCTTATGTGATGGAACAGCTACAGAGACACTGTGTGTGGCTAATTGGTGACTCTGGTTACCCCAACCTGTCGTGGCTACTGACCCCAGTGACGAATCCCCATACCAGGGCAGAGGAACGGTACAATGAGGCCCATGGGCGAACTAGGAGGATCATAGAAAGGACCTTCGGGGTCCTGAAGGCCAGGTTTAGGTGCCTGCATATGACAGGGGGATCCCTAATGTACTCACCAAAGAAGGTGTGCCATATCATCGTGGCCTGCTGTATGCTTCACAATCTTGCTTTGCGACGCCAGGTGCCTTTTCTGCAGGAGGATGGTCCAGATGGTGGTGTTGTAGCAGCTGTGGAGCCTGTGGAGAGTGAAGAGGAGGAAGACGACGTGGACAACACGGACAACAGGGATACAGTCATACAACAATATTTTCAGTAGCACACAGGTAAGAATCACCCACGCCATTTTACATTTACTTAAGGCCTCATGCGTCTCCACTGTCTGTGTTTCCCCCCAGTTCCTGTTAACTGATTAGTGACTTTCCCTTCCCTTTTCAGAGCTGTATGACCCACTGCGTGACTTCTGCTTTGTTTGCCCATGGACTAAAGCTTATTGAAATTGGTATGTTGTCATCACAAAGTAACTGGACATTATTGCACCGTTATGTGTAATACATTTGTTAAGAATACAAGCAGACTCCTGTTATTTTAAGTGCAATAAGTGATTTATTTTAAGTGCTACATATAGGTACATGATTGTAAAACGGTGATGGGTGGGGGTGGAGTAATGTCCATGGCAGAGTCCAGTTCTCAGTCGCACCGGTGCATTGTCCATATGCCTGTGGAAGGATGGAGAAGGGCAGTTAAAGGTTGGACAGGGTGACAATGTGGGACAGTGGGATGACATCAGGGGATATCTTATGCTGGCGGGGGTCTTGCAATCCTACTCTGTCTTCTTGTGAGATCTCAGGTTCCGCTTGCGGGGTGGTTCTTCTTCTGCAGGAGGTGGGGTTCTGGTGGCCTGTTGTTGTGTGGGGGCCTCCTGTCCACTAGCGCCGGCGGAGGTGGTATGCTGTTCCTGGCCTGGGCTAGTGACAGGGGCCCTTTGGGGTGCCACATTGTCCCGCAATGTGGTGACTATCTGGTTAAGGGCCACGACGATGGTCCCCATTGCGGAACCGATGTTCCTCAGTTCCTCTCTGAACCCCATGTACCGTTCCTCCTGCAGTGCCTGGATCTCCTGGAACCTGGCCAGTACCGTCGCCATCGTCTCCTGGGAGTGGTGGTAAGCTCCCATGATGGAGGAGAGGGCCTCTTGGAGAGTCGGTTCCCTGGGCCTGTCCCCCCCCTGTCGCACAGCAGCCCTCCCAGTTCCCCTGTGTTCCTGGGCCTCTGTCCCCTGGACGGTGTGCCCACTACCACTACCCCCAGGTCCCTGTTGTTGTTGGGGTGGTGGGTCAACCTGCGGGCCCTGTAGTGGTGGACACACCGCTGATTGATGTGTCCTGGAGACCGAGGCATGGGCCCACTGGGTGGGAGCTGTGCTGGTGTTCCCAGAGGGGGTTGGGTCTGGTGTAGCCTGTGGCTGTCTGTGGGGAACCGACTGTCCAGAGGTCCCCGATGGGCCGGGCTGGTCATCTGGGTCCAGGGAGACAGAGCTGCTGTCATCGCTGGGGGCCTCTTCTGGGGGTGGGATGGACATCTCTGTACCCTCCGTGGCGGTGTGGTGGCGTTCGGGTCCTGCAGGGGTATAAAGGTATGGTTATTGCTTCTGTGTGTGGCATTTCGTGTAATGGGTGGGTATCCGTGTACCCAAGTGCAGGCATTCCCTTGTGGGGGCTTTTGTGAGGGTGGCTTGTGGGGGTGATGTGTGTTTGCAGTGGGCATGCTTTGGTGATGGGTGTCCATGCTTTGTGGTCGCATGCAGGGCTTGGTGTTGGGATGGGTGGGTTGTGATGGTGAGCCATTTGCAAGGAGTTGGTGTGATGGGGGTGGGGGTATGATTTGGCATGCAGGTGGGGTGGGGGTGGGAAGCAGTAGTGAAGATTTGACTTACCAGAGTCCATTCCTCCGCCTACTCCTGCGAGGCCCTCAGGATGCAGGATGTGCAAGACTTCCTCCTCCCATGCTGTAAATTCTGGGGGAGCAGGTGGGGGTCCGCCGCCAGTCTTCTGCACCGCAATGTTGTGCCTTGATACCATGGAACGCACCTTCCCCCGTAGGTCGTTCCAGCGCTTCCTTATGTCATCCCGATTGCGTGGATGCTGTCCCACCGCGTTGACCCTGTCCACTATCCTTTGCCATAGCTCCATCTTCCTGGCAATTGTGGTGTGCTGCACCTGTGCCCCGAAGAGCTGGGGCTCTACACGGACTATTTCCTCCACCATGACCCTGAGTTCTGCGTCAGTGAACCTGGGGTGTCTTTGGGGTGCCATGGGGTGGTGTGGATGAGGTGTGGGATGGCGTTTGTGGTGATGAGTGTGGTGCGTGTGGTGGTGTGTGGTGTTTGGTGCATGGATTCTGTGTGGGTGATGGTGTTGTGTGCCTCTGTGTTGTGGGATTGTCTATTCTGTGCTCTCTCTCTAGCCTTCGTTAATAATTTCGGGTCGTAGGGGTTTGTGGGTGATGTGGGTGTGTGTTTTATATTGTGTTGGGTGTGTGGGAGTGGTGTTAGTATGTGTATCAGGTGTGTGTGTTTCAAAATGACCAATGTGGCTGAGTTTTCTATGTGTGTGTGTATTTTGACCGCGGCGGTGTGTACCGCCAATGGAATACCGCGTTTGAAAGACCGCCGCGTGGATTTGTGGGTCGGAATGGTATGGGCGTATTTCTGTTGGGGTGACGGTGGAGGTTTGGTCATCGCCATTTTTTCGCTGACCTTTGGTGTGGCGGACTTTTGTGGATGTCGGGTTTTTGGCGGTTTGCAAGTTGCGGGTCAGAATGACCGTGGCGGTTTACCGCGGTCGCGGCGGTGTTATGGCGGTCTTCTGACCGGCGGTAAGCGCCTTTTACCGCCGAGGTCAGAATGACCCCCTCTGTTTGGAAGAAGAGCTGGATGCTGTAGGGGGAACTTTCACTCTACCTGTTGCTTTGATGTGCTGGCCCGCTGCTTGCTGCTTCTGTCCTGGTAGTGAAAGGACGTGTTTGCTTTCTGCATCCTGCTTTTCAAGGTTCTCCAAACGCTTGAGTTGAGTTTGCCTCCTGTTAAGAAGTCTGCGGGACAACAAAGACTTCATCTCCCAGCATCTAGGCTCCTCTCTGAGAGCCCTGTCCTGTCAAGTGGTACCAAATCCATTCCTGGGCCCTTGAATAAGGTTTTTTTTGCCACAAGAAGAAAATCCATGCATCGACTCACAGCTTAATTCCAAACTAATGCATCACTGTAAGGATCCAACGCATCGCTGCTGTCCGGAGCAGAACTTGGTCCCCATTTGATGCGACAAACACGGTTTTCAACGCAGGCTCCAGCTTCCCATCGCAGCACATCAGAAGAACCACTGTTGTGTGAGTTTTGAGCACTGCATTACCAAGGTCTGGCATGCACTGCCCTGACTCCAATGCAGCACCAGCTTCATTGATGTGAAATTGACCCTTTGAGGCTTGACTTTTGGCGCATCATCAATTCCTCATCCCTGGGTGCCATTTTCTTCATTTACATCATTTAGTCATAAGGAACTGATGCTTCAAGCTGCAAATGACACATCAGCTCTTCTGTGACAGTAAGGAACTGATGCATCACCACCCCTGCCTAGCAGTAAGGAACCAATGCATCAACTCCCGTACGGCCTTCATCATCTTTGTTTTTGATGCATCTCAGGTACTTTGCCTCAGTCAAGTGCTTCATTGATTTCAAGGAACTACAATTATATTTAATCTTTTAAAAGAGATATCTTTGCTTGTCATTTTGGTCTTGTTTTACTCAGATAACCAAACTGGTGTGGAGTACTTTTGTGGTGTTTTCACTGTGCTACTGTGAATGTGTACAAATACTTTACACATTGCCTCTGAGACAAGCCAGACTGATCATGCCGAGTTACCAAGGGGGTGAGCAGGGGTTTTCTTAGCTGTGTGGCTCCCTTACCATGACTAGAGTGAGGGCCCCTACTTGGACAGGGTACAGAACACTACCAACTAGAGACCCCATTTCTAACCATGACACTGTTCTAATCCTATGCTTAAGGACTTTGCTATATAAATGGCATAAGACTTAAGGCCTGGTTTAGATGTTGGTGAAGGGAATTTTTCATCACAAACATGTTGGATATCCAGTCTGCCATATTACAATCCCCATAGGATATAATGGGATCATAATATGGCTGGCAGGATACCTGTCAAATTTGTGATGGAGTATTCCCCTTCAGCAACATCTAAATCAGGTCCCTTTTCCCTTATTTGCTCAGCGTGGATGGTGCTGTGTTAATCCTATGCTGAAAAACCTTGCTAGAAAAACAGACATTTTAAGTGAGCAACTTTGGAGTGTCACTGGTGTTGTAGGGTGCCCTAGAGCTTCTTTCCACCTAAATTTTGGAACTGCCAGAGTTCTCTCTTCTTTTAAAAAAAAACAAAGTTTACAGAGACTTCATAGTTAGGCTCACAATTTAAACACACAAAACCATAGAAATTCACCTTCTATAGTTAGAGTTATCTCAAGTAACTATAACTCGTGCCCTAAGGCAACTATATCTTAGGCTCACTCAATACACGGTTTCAATTTTACTGCAAATTCTACATTGATATTATCAACGATGTTATCAAAGATGTAATGAGTGCTGTAATTTGTGGGGTAATTAGTACACAGCGAGGGAGTGAGTTATAGTTACCTTAGGGCACAAGTTATAGTTACTTCAGAAAACTCTAACTAAAGTGAGACTGGTGGTGAGAGACTGAGTGAGAGCGTATGTGCATCAGTTTCTTTGTGAGTGCTTCAGTGTCTATGTGGGTCTGTGAGTGGGTGCATGAGGGTTTCAGTGGGCCTCTCTGACAGGTCCTACTGTTAGAAAGTGGAGTTTTCTTCGCTGTAACTTGGCTGCAGCTGTCAAAGCTGCTGCCAAGCCACAGTAAACAGCTCTGTCCTGGGGTGGGTACCCCAGGACATAGAAGGGGCCAGCCCTGGGGGGTGGTGGGCCCCAGGGCCATCCGTGGCTCCTCGATGGGAGGCATGTGGCCCCTTCCAATGAACAATGCCCAGGGAGGTGGTGATCCCCGGGGCAACAGGGGTCTCAAACGGATCCCCGATCATTATTTTTAATATAGCCCTGGGAAGGTGGTGGTCCATGGGATTGTGGGGCCAGATGACCCCCTCATTTAAATGGTTTAATGCCCCAGGGGGTGGTGTCCCCCGGGGCTGTGGGGGGAGCTGCATGCTCCTCGCATTAATGTTGCTGAAAGCCTCTGGCAGGTAGTGGTCCCAGGGATTGTGGGGGAAGCTGATGGGCCTCCCCAACACTAATAAAACATATGGGCCCTCATTACGAGTTTGGTGATCATGAGATCGCCAAACTTGCGGTGGCTGTGTAACCGCCGCGGACCTGACGGTAAAGACTGACACATTACAAGTTGTGTGGTTTGGCGGAAGTCAAATCACCACAACGTAGCCAGTCCAGCTGGTCTGGTTGGACCGCCGCAGACATTAGTGAGCTCCTCCAGGCCGGCGGCAGGCCTAAGGCCACCGACCATATTAGGAGGCAGTGAACTGCCAGGCTTTTTGCGGCACTTACCCCGCCACGAAAAACACTGGCAGTAAAACACCTGGTGACAGGAATTCGTATTCCGGTCATTTGCATATGTATACAAACATGGTGTGGTGTGGTGGTGCTGGACATGGAAACACGCTTCTTCAGCCATCGGCTGACGTTGTCAGCTGACCGTGTCAGTTTTACGCCCGTGAATGGGCAGAATGTTGACTTCACTCCTAATATGGCGGTCTTCTGCCACCCGCAACTTTGGCGGTCTTATCAAACGTCAACTGAAGTCGTAATGAGGGCCATAGTCTTGGGAAGGTGGAGGTCCCCGGGTCACGGGAGCTGCGCGGTCCCTGCACATATTTTTTGATTTGCCTCGGGAGGTGGCGGTCCCTGGGGCTACGGGGGTAGGTGGCTCCCCAGTTACCAATAAACAATGACCCCGGGACCTGTTTTACCCGGCGGCTTAAAAAAGACAAAGGCCCTCATCACGACCCTGGCGGACGGTGCAATGATGGCGGTAGGACCACAAACAGGCCGGAGTTCATTACCGCCCCAATATGACATTGGCGGTTTGGCACATGCCAAACCACCAATGTACCGCACCGTCTGCCACAGCGGTAACGACTGCCAGGCTGGAGATAACGGTCTCCAGTCTGGCGGCCGTCACTAGTCCGCCGACGGTATCATGACCCCGCATACCTCCTTGGATTTCGTGGAGTTTAGAACAGCCATGAAATCCATGGCGGCAGGCACTATCAGTGCCAGGGAATTCATTTCCTGGCACTTATTGGGGTCTCCCCCTCCCTTGATTCCACCCCCCAACACCCACAACCCCCCTACTGCCCCATAAAGGTGGTAGGATCCCCTCCCCACCCCTCCCCTGACCCCCATAGACCCCCCAAACATACCCCCAACCCTCCACACACGCTCATACCACTCACACACATACACGCACACATACATTCACACATGCACACATACATACACAGAACATTTCCCCTACACATATTACACCTCCAGCATGCATACATGCATTCACACACCCCCTCTAAACACTCACATGCACACCCCATGCAAGCAAAACAACACAACACCCCCATACCCCCTCCCCTGACAGACGATCACCTTACCTGTTTCGGTGGTCCTCTGGGAGGGGACGGGATCCATGGGGGCTGCTCCGCCGCCAGCACCCCGTCACCAGAACACTGCCACGCCGAATACTGAGGCGTTCTGATGACGTGACAGTGACGGTGGAGCAGCCTCCACTACACCGCTGACAGCCAGTATGGCTGCTGACGGCTCTCCATCCAAAAAAGGGCAGAGGGTCGCCAGCAGTCATAATATGGTTGACGGAAGACCGCCAACACTGGCAGTCTTCGGCCCGGCTGAACCTCAGCGGTCTTAGGAAAAGACCACCGAGGTTGAAATGTGGGCCAAAGTGTTTTTTTTAATTTACAGTGGATCCGTGGTTCCACCGTGACTCCCACCATAAAATTTTACAAAATGCTTTTCAGCCCTTGCTACCAGAAAATGTAAGGGGTCAGGGTGTCTGTACCCTGGCCACTTTTCTTTTTTTTACATTTTTATCTGGACTCAGCTCAAGCCGAGTCCCAGTATGGCTGCCAACACTTCCTTGTAGAAGTGTTGACATCCAATCAGATCTTATCACGAAATTGGGAGGGGTCACAAATCCTTCACATCCCTATATATACAAATGTTGATTTTCTTTAATTTTTCAAAACTACTGAACAGGTTTGTACAAAATAATAAAAAGGTCTCTTTCTGGCAAAAGAGCTACCTTTGTGGCTAATTTGGTGTAATTCTGTCCTGTGGTTTAGGCGCTATCGCTGTTCAATTTTTCCTATGGGAATTAACATTAGAAGTGCTCTAAATCCCCCCCCCCCCTTTACCTCAGCCCCAGCTTGATGGATCACCCCAAAACTTTCCAGACAGCAGCTCATGTGACTGTCAAATCTTTTGGGAAATTTTTGTGAAGATTCGTCAAGCGGTGTCAAAGATATAGGCAACCAAAAACAGCTTTTTCTATAGAAACTAGGTCCTAACTATAACTACATAGTGACAACTGCCACTAGGATATATATATATATATATATATATATATATATATATATATATATATATATATATATAAATATATATATATTTCACACAAAAAATTGTTACAGGTGCGTTATAGTTAGAGTGATGTTTTACCCATGCAAAACCATAGAAATTCAGCAGTTATAGTTACACATATATACTTCTGCTAAGAAACTATCCCTTGTTGCCCAAAGTTACATTCCGGCATGAGTTATAGTTTCTTCAGACAAGTATAACTATAACTGCTGAATTTCTATGGTTTTGAATGGGTAAAACATCAACCTAACTATAACGTCTCTGTAACCTTTGCTTTTTCAGTGAATTTCTGTTTTTTTGAAGCACTGGTTAATATTTGTTTTAGGTTTTGGCAAGCCAGTCAGGGCCATGCATTTCCCTATCATCCAAGGAGGATCCTGAGAGGATCCTCAAATGCACAGATCATATGAAAAGGAAAAGGGACATTTTATTGCCCCTGGGGGGTCGCTAAGGGATCCCTCCATGTGTTCTATGGGGTAAGGATAGTTGGATCCTGACCCCTTGTATGTTTTTCCACTGTTTTTTTCCCACCCCCCAGGCAATACAGGAAACAAAATGGTGGCTGCAACTTTTCTGTTTGGTTGCGGCAAGACAATCAGGGCCTTATATTTCCTCTGAATCCGCAGACAATCTGAGGAGGATCAGAGAGGGTCCAAGGAGGATCTAAGGAGGATCTGAATCCCTAAATAAATACAAATTTAGTTTTCATTTAATAACTAGAAAACTACTGAACAGATTTACACTAAATCACAAAAGGTCGTGTTCTGGATCAATAGCTAAAGTTCTGCCAAATTTATTGTAAATCCGTTTAGTGGTTCATCCACCATTCCCGTTCAAAATCCCTATGGAAAAAAGCATGGAACCACCGTCAAAGACGTAGGGAAGTAAAAACAATTTTTTTCTATAGAAACTAGGTCTTAACTATAACCACCTAGTGGTGACTACTACATATATATATATATATATATATATATATATATATAAATAAATAATTATATTTATATATATATATACACTAAACACCAAAAAAACAAAGGTGACAGGGAAGTTATAGTTAGTTTCAGATTTTACAGGCACAAAACATCGAAATTCACCTGTTAAATGTATTTTAAGTAACTTGTGGTGAATCCATGTTAGTTCTTATTGGGACTCAGGAGTTTAGCTTAGCCTTTGGTTTTAAGACCTGTGGTCCTGTCTCCTTTAAGCTACTTACCTTGCTCTGTTTTAGTTAATTTATTTTATGATTTCTTTTAGAATGGCTGCTGTTATTTATATTTTACAAAGATGTTTTTGATTTGCATTCTCAGTGCCACTCTGAGAAGGTGTCGTTATCAGCGTCACCATCAGTGATGTACGTAGGTATTGTTATCATGTCCCTTTCTCACTTACGTGTGATAGGAACATAGGGCCAGATGTAGGAAAGCATTTGCGAGTCGCAAACGGCAAAAATTGCCGTTTGCGACTCGCAAATCGCATTTTCCTATTCAGAAATGCATATTGCGAGTCGGGACCGACTCGCAAAATGCATTTCAGAATCGCAAATAGGAAGGGGTGTTCCCTTCCTATTTGCGATTCGGAGTGGTATGCAATAGCATTTGCGACCGCATATGCGGTCGCAAATGGTGTCACAGTTACCATCCACTTGAAGTGGATGGTAACCCACTCGCAAATTGGAAGGGGTCCCCATGGGACCCCTTCCCCTTTGTGAATGGTCCCAAAACTATTTTTTCTGGGCAGGTAGTGGTCCAAGGGACCACTACCTGCCCTGAAAAAATACTGAAACAAAAGGTTTCTTTTTTTTTTTTTTAAGTGCAGCTCGTTTTCCTTTAAGGAAAACAGGCTACACTTAAAAATAAAAAACTGCTTTATTTAAAAGCAGTCACGAACATGGAGGTCTGCTGACTACAGCAGGCCTCCATGTTTGCGAGAGCCTATAGTCGGTAAGGACCGCAATTTGCGACCCACCTCATTCATATTAATGAGGTGGGTCTCTGCGACCCCATACCGACTCGCAGATGGTGTCTGAGACACCGTTCTGCATTGCAAATTGCGACTTGCAATTTGCGAGTCGGAAGGACTCGCAAATTGCAAGTCGCAATTTGCAATTTTCCTACATCTGGCCCATAATGTACACTTATTGGGGATTATTTATATAATTGCCGCCACAAGTCTGCCTCCTTATCAGATGTTTGGGAACATACGTGCATCGGGGTCCTACATGATCTATAAAATTACATCTCACAAGGACAAGGTCATTAGAGGGGTTCCTTCCAGAAGCCATCTACTCTGCACCTCCCCTTGCTGCAGAACTCAGCCTTTGTGTCACCACGGAGTCTGACCTAGAGACCTCATTCCAAGATAAAATGGGCTAGGGGATGCTTCCCATGGACATGGCACTGATTAGCTTTATTGTGCTTAGCTCTCATTAGGTTAGAGATTAGGTTCTCTTTGCTAGGAATTTTAGATCTCATGTTTATTGTAAGATAGTCCGGGTTTTTATATTCACAACTCTCATCTTCACAATTATGCTTCTTTTACTGTTTTCTTATCCTAATCATTGCAGCTCACGCATTTTATCTCAGATTGCAGTCTTTTCAATAAATATATTGAAAACCCTCCTGCATCTCCTTTATTATTTGTGTGTGACTTAGACTTGTTGATTACGAGAAAAAAGAGTAACCTCCATTCCCCCATGACTTTCCTGAGAGGTCTTATCTAGAGTCCATGCGTAAGGCTGCCAGAAATCACCTTTGCTTTCTGAGTTTTGGTCAGGTACTGCTAGTGAGCCAGGAGGGATGGGCCGAAGGTTGCAAGTTGTTGTTGGAGTGGCTTAGTTGCCTACAAACAAAAGTGATGTCATCCTTAAACCAGCAGTCTTGCTTAGTCCAACTATGACATGGCACCACCAACGATGGTGCTGTGGCACTAATTTACAGATATCCTGAGTACCTCTGTCTCATACACAGCAGGTACCCAAAGTACCATTATTCGGAGAGATTGGTGGTCTTAGGGGCAATCCTCCTCAGCTGAATATGGAGCACTTATCTAGGCTGTGGGTTGTTCAAACTTGAACTCTTAAAATGACTTCTCTCCATTTGGTCTTCATTCTCTGTACCCAATATTCAACATGGCTAACACCAGAGACATTCAGGAATATGTCAGACACGCTTTAACATAACATCTAATAGCCCATGGCTTAACAGATGAGAGTGGGAAGGTCACATTTATTATGTAAGCCCATGAAGCTTACCAAACAGAAATATTCTATTCCTGGGTCATCTTTCCTGAGGAAAAACAGACAACATATACATTTCACACATACAAAATAGCAAACGTAACACAGCAGTATCAAGCACATCAATATGTAGAGATATCCCTTTTATATCAAGAACATCAAAATTGGTTTAATGGCGCCCTACCACATGTAACACAACCTGTGAGATTAGGTTCCTCAAGTAATGACAGACCAACCTGGACTGGGTTTGCCTTGTACACACCACATCCTCGCGTACAGACAATGCAAATAGCTGACATATGTGCACTTTATAATGAGCTAGTACAACTTTACAGACGATTAGTGCAACTCGCTATGTGAACATTGAATACCACCCCAGCACAGGCTGAACAAACTGGTCAACAAATGGCTGTAATCACCCACAAACAATACATTCTATCATGGGAAAAGTGCCCACGGAACGCAAGAAGATTCTGTTCTCGATAGCACAAAAAATGAACTAGCTAGCTGGAAGCAGTGTTTCCCCATACAGGAGTCCAAGAACAACCTAGAATTCTCACAATATGCATGCCTTTCGGAATGTTTCCCTCTCTGGAAGACTACGCCACATGGGACACAGTCTTCGCTTAAGCATACGCTACCACGCATGGTAGCCTGACACTTGCCAACTTACCAGAAGTGTTAAAACAAATTCAAAATGTGCATGGGGCTGCTGTAGCCCTAGATTTGGAGATCAAACTTATACTTAACTTCAACACAGTCTCCTCAATAACACTAAGGGGGTCATTCTGACCTCGGCGGTAAAAGGCTCTTACCGCCGGTCAGAAGTCCGCCATTCTACTGCCGCGGTAAACCGCCACGGTCATTCTGACCCACAACTGCCAAACCGCCAAAAACCCGACATCCACGGAAGGCCGCCTCATCAGCGGACAGCGATAAAGTGGAGAGGACCAAACCTCCACCGTCACGCCAACACAAACACGCCCATGCCATTACGACTCACGAATCCACGCGGTGGTCTTTCAACTGCGGTATTCCATTGGCGGTACACCCCGCCGCGGTCAAAATACACAGACCTTTACAAAACACAGCCACATTGGACAATTCGAAATACACACACCTGATACACATACACACACCACACCCACACATCCAATCAACTATAAAACACACATCCACATCACCCACAAACCCCCACTACTAGAAATTCGGAGAGAAGGCGAGAGAGAGAGAGAGCAAGCACAGCTATCGAAAACCCCAACACACAGAGGAACACAACATCATCACCCACACTACATCCACGCACAAAACACCACACACCACCACACACACCACACTCATCACCACAAACACCACCCCACACCACCCCATGGCACCCCAAAGACACCCCAGGTTCTCGGACCAGGAACTCAGGGTCATGGTGGAGGAAATAATTAGGGTAGAGCCCCAGCTATTCGGCACACAGGTGCAGCACACCACAATAGCCAGGAAGGCGGAGCTATGGCAAAGGATCGTCGACAGGGTCAACGCTGTGGGACAGCATCCCAGAAACCGGGAAGACATCCGAAAGCGCTGGAACGACCTACGGGGGAAGGTGCGGTTGATGGTGTCAAGACACAACATCGCTGTGCAGAAGACTGGCGGCGGACCCCCACCCACTCCACCCGAATTCACAGCATGGGAGCAAGAGGTCTTGAACATCCTGCATCCTAAGGGCCTCGCTGGAGTAGGCGGAGGAATGGACTCTGGTAAGTCGAATCCCAACTACTTCACCCCCCCCAACCACCAGCATGCCAACCCACACACCCACCCTCACCCCCAACCCCCAGCACACATCCTCCCTGCCAATGTCTCACCAGCACAACCCACCCAACACAACACCAATCCCTGAATGCCAACACAAACCATGGACACCCATCACCCAAGCATGACCACTGCACAGACCCATCCCCCCCCCCACAAACCACCCCCACAACTCCTCCCACAAGGGAATGCCAGCACTGGGGGACAAGGGCACCCACAAATCGCACGCCATGGCACACACAGAAGCAATAACCATACTCTTTTACCCCTGCAGGGCCCGAACGCCAACACACCGGCCAGGAGGGTCCAGATTTGTCCATCCCGCCCCCAGAACAGGCCCCCAGTGATGACAGCAGCTCTGTCGACCTAGAACCTGATGACCAGCCCGGACCATCGGGGACCTCTGGACAGTCGGTTCCCCACACACAGACACAGGCCACAGCAGACCCAACCCCCTCTGGGAATACCAGCACAGCTCCCACCCAGCGGGCCCATGTCTCTGTCTCCAGGACGCGTCAATCAGCGGTGTGTCCGCCACTACAGGGCACCCAAGCTGACCCACTACCCCAACAACAACAGGGACCCGGGGGCAGTGGTAGTGGGCACACCGTCCAGGGGACGGAGGCCCGGGGAAACAGGGCAACTGGGAGGGCTGCTGTGCGAGAGGGGGTTGACCGGCCCAGGGAACCCACTTTCCAAGAGGCCCTCACCACCATCATGGGAGCATACCACCGCTCCCAGGAGACGATGGCGACGGTACTGGCCAGGTTCCAGGAGATCCAGGCACAGCAGGAGGAACGGTACATGGGGTTCAGAGACGAACTCAGGAGCATCGGTACCGCATTGGGGACCATCGTCCTGGCCCTCAACCAGATAGTCACCACATTGCAGGACCATGTGGCACCCCAAAGGGCCCCTGTCACCAGCCCGGACGACGAACAGCCTACCACCTCCGCCGGCGCAAGTGGACAGGAGGCCCCCACACCACGACAGGCCACCAGAACCCCACCTCCTGCTGAAGATCAACCACCCCGCAAGCGGAACCTGAGATCACACAAGAAGACAGAGTAGGATGCCAAAACCCCCGCCAGCCTAAGATACCCCCTGATGTCATCCCACTGTCCCACATTGTCACCCTGTCCAACCTTGAACTGCCCCTGCTCCATCCTTCCACAGGCATATGGGCAATGCACCTGTGCTACTGAGAACTGGACTCTGCCATGGACATTACTCCACCCCCACCCATCACCGTTTCACTATCATGGACCTATACGCAGCAGTGAAAATAAATCACCAATTGCACTTCAAATGTCAGGATTCTGCTTGTATTTTTTACAAATGTATTACACATAACGGTGCAATAATGTTCACTTACATTGTGATGACAACATACCAGTGTCAATAAGCATTAGTCCATGGGCAAACAAAGCAGAAGTCACGCTGTGGGTCATACAGCTCTGAAAAGGGAAGGGAAAGTAAAAAATCAGTGAAAAGGAACTGGGGGAAACACAGAAAGTAGAGATGCAGGAGGCCAGAAGTAAATGTAAAATGGCGTGGGTGATTCTTACCTGGGTGCTACTGAAAATACTGTTGTATAACTGTGTCCCTGTTGTCTGTGTCGTCCCCGTCATCTTCCTCCTCTTCACTCTCCACAGGCTCCACAGCTGCTACAACACCACCATCTGGACCATCCTCCTGCAGGAAAGGCACCTGGCGTCGCAATGCAAGATTGTGAAGCATACAGCAGGCCACGATGAATTGACACACCTTCTTTGGTGAGTACATGAGGGAGCCCCCTGTCATATGCAGGCACCTAAACCTGGCCTTCAGGACCCCGAAGGTCCGTTCTATAATCCTCCTAGTTCGCCCATGTGCCTCATTGTACCGTTCCTCTGCCCTGGTCCGGGGATTCCTCACTGGGGTCAATAGCCAAGGCAGGTTGGGGTAACCAGAGTCACCTATTAGCCACACACGGTGTCTCTGTAGCTGTTCCATCACATAAGGGATACTGCTATTTCGCATGACATACGCGTCATGCACTGACCCAGGGAACTTGGCATTTACATGGGAGATGTACTGGTCAGCCAAACAGACCACCTGGACATTCATCGAATGGTAATTTTTTCTATTTCTGTACACCTGCTCATTGTCTTTTGGGGGTACTAAAGCCACATGGGTCCCATCAATGGCACCAATGATGTTGGGGATATGTCCAAGGGCATAGAAATGACCCTTCACAGTGGCCAAATCACCCTCCTCAGGGAAAACAATGTATCTCTGCATGTATTTCATCAGGGCAGACAACACTCTGGACAAAACCTTAGAAAACATAGGCTGAGACATCCCTGATGACATGGCCACTGTTGTCTGAAAAGACCCACTTGCCAAAAAATGGAGTACTGACAGAACCTGCACCAGAGGGGGAATCCCTGTGGGTTGGCGGATGGGGGACATCAGGTCTGGCTCCAGCTGGGCACACAGTTCATGTATAGTGGCTCGGTCAAGTCGGTATCGAAGTATAATATGTCGTTCTTCCATTGTCGACAGGTCCACCAGCGGGCGGTACACGGGAGGATTCATCCTTCTCCTCGCAAGTCCCAGCGGACGGTGCCTAGGAAGGACAACATGGAGCACAGAGTCATGCAACCCACACGTTCGTTCACACAGCTTGCACAGTACACGAATCGCTATGCATTGAAAGGCTTGTATGAGTGGCAATGCAAGGCCTAGGCCTGTGTGACGCAGTAGAAATCATGCCATGTGGGCCCTTGAAATGGCGGCTGCCTGACCTGTGAAGTGTGACAGTGGGATGTAAGGTCACTGCGCTGGCGTCGCACACCGTGGCGGTAGGCGGTCGAAGACCGCGTCGCAAAGCAGCATTGGTTAACATTGAACCCTATGGGTCTCAGGAGCCAATGACGATGTGCGCCGGCGGTCGCGGTACGCACCGCCGCGGTATGCACCGGCGCGGGCGTGACCGCCATTTTCTATCTGCTTAATCACTCGAGACCTGATCATCCACAGGAGAGGACCTATACTGCAAATGCTGCTGTGACCTCGGTCTGGAAGAGACAATGGCTGCTGTGACTGGGGAAAGGGCCCCTGCCTTCACTTCAGAAGAGTTGGAGAAACTTGTGGATGGGGTCCTGCCCCAGTATACGCTACTCTACGGTCCCCCAGACCAACAGGTTAGTACACAGGGTGCACGTTGAATGGGCTATGCCTGGGTTGTGTATGGTGGATGTAAGATGGTGGGGTGGGGAGCGAATGAGGAGTGCAAGGCACGACAGATGAGAGCATGTGCCACATGGCAGGGTTGGGGAGGGGGGGGCAATCACATCTAACATGCAGAAAAATGTTGAAAATTCCTTTCCCACCCTGTACATGTCAAATAGGTCAGCGCCCATCAGAAAGTCGACATTTGGCGTGCCATCGCCAAGGACGTCCGGGCCCTGGGGGTCCACACAAGACGGGGCACCCACTGCGAAAGAGGTGGGAGGGCATCTGCTGCGGGACCAGGAAGACCGCCGAGTCACTGCTGGGGATGGCCTCCCAACGTAGGAGGGGTGCCAGTCGTACCTTGACCCCCCTGATGTCCCGGATCCTGGCGGTGGCCTACCCCGATTTGGATGGGCGCGTGAGGACATCACAGCAGACACAAGGGGGTGAGTACCAGCACATTCTGCTATCTTTACACGCAGTGGAGGCGTCTGGGTGGGGGAGGAGGGCTGTGGGTGACATTAGGCCAGGGCGCTTTCTGTAGTGTAGTCCCCTCCTTTAGGCATGGCCCTGTGCCCCCGCCCCCCACCTCTGTAGGGTGCCAAGTACAGCAATCCATGGTCCAGCATCACCCATTTGCGCATATGTTGTCCATAGACTTGTTGGCCTAGTCACAAGTACTGAGTAGTGTACCCCGATTGCGCGGCGTAGTGCATGAGGCTCCTGTGATTGTCCTCTCCGCCAACGGTGTTGACAATGCATGCACTCAACCTGTTTTTATTTCTCCCCCCACCCTTTTTCTTTATCTTCTTGTGCATGTGTGCATTAGCATCATCAGGCGGAGGAGAATTGGCATCGGAGCACGAGGGAGCTGCAACTCACAAGGCCCCGGTCGGCCATGGTACAGACACCGAGGTCACCAGTGATATGGAGGGTGAGGGGAGCACCACAACGGGGACCCGTGGTGACACCAGCGACACCGACACGTCCTCGGAAGAGAGCTCCCTAGCGGTGGCGGCAACATCCGGGCCCCCCGCCTCTACAGGTACAGCCGCCACCCAGCGCACCAGCTCCGCCCTCCCAGCAGCCCCTCAGCCTTCGCTCCGTGCCCGCTCGCCCAAGAAGGCGGGCATCTCCTTCGCCCCAGGCACCTCAGGCCCTGCCCATGTTAGCCCTGCTGCCCTCAGTGAGGAGGTCATTGACCTCCTACAGACCATCATTGTTGGGCAGTCTACCCTTTTGAATGCCATCCAGGGGGTAGAGAGGGAGGTGCATCGGAGCAATGCATACCTGGAGGGCATTCATTCGGGTCAGGCTGCCCATCAACGATAGTTCAATGCTCTGGCCTCAGCACTGACGGCAGCCATTGTCCCTGTTTCCAGCCTCCCTCTTCTAACTGCCTCCACCCTGTCTCTGTCTCCTGTTCCTCAGCCTATCCCATCCACACCATCAGACCAGCCTGCACACACCTCAACACCCAAGGGCAGCTCATCCAGACATAAGCACCACAGATCACACAAGCATTCACCCAAGCAACACCCAGATGCAGACATGCCAACAGTCACTACCACCCCTGTGTCCCCCTCTTCCTCGTCTCCCTCCTCCCTCCCTGTGATGTCTCCACTCACACCTGCATGCACACCACCATCAGCCAGTACTTCCATCACCAGCACACCCTCCAGTACAGTCCGCACACGTGCAGTCACCACCCCCACTGCCATTTACACGTCCCCTGTGTCCTCTCCCACTGTGTCTGTCACCCCCTCTTCCAAGACACACAAACGCAGGCAGCCACCCACCCAACAGCCAACCACCTCACGACAGCCTACGTCCCAAGCACCTGCACCCAAAGACAGCACACCTGACTCTCCTACAACCACATCCTCTTCCTCCACTCCCATACCCACTACACCTACCCTTTACATTGGTCCTAAGAAACTTTACCTCTCCAAACTTAACCTCTTTGCCCCACCTGACCCACCCCCTCCATCTGCTAAGAGTCCCAAGAGCACCTCAGCCACCACCAGCCCTGCTTCAAGTGTCACCATTGTGCACGGGTTTTGGAGTCCACCCTTTCCCAGCACAGATACATCGGCCAGCAGCAAGGGAACAGCCAGCCCCCCCCTGGAAAGAGGACCTGTAAAATCAGGGGCCGCCGCAAGAAGACTGACACGGCTGCCCCCAAGGAGCAAAGTCCTGGGCCGTCACCTGCCACAACATCCAGGGGAGGCAAGGGCCAGAGAGCCTCATCGAAGGAGGGCAAGGGCAGCAGGGCGGAGAAGTCAGCCAGCAGGGGCGCGGACCAGGAGGGCCCCACAAGCCCCATCCCGGGTGTGAGGGAGGACACCCACGGGCCCAGGACTCCGTCACAGAAGGGTCCAGCAACTGCACGGTCGGAGGGCGACTAAGCAGGGAGTCCTGGCCAGGTCTGGCTCCCTTGAATGACTGGACAAGCACCGCTGAAGAGGGCCCCACCGTGCAGAAAGGCACCGCTGAAGAGGGCCCTGCCGTGCAGAAAGACACCGCTGAAGAGGGCCCCGCCGTGCAGAAAGGCACCACTGAAGAGGGCCCCGCCGTGCAGAAGGACACCGCTGAAGAGGTCCCCGCCGTGCAGAAAGGCACAGCTGAAGAAGGCCCCGCCGTGCAGAAAGGCACCGCTGAAGAGGGCCCCGCTGTGCAGAAAGACACCGCTGAAGAGGGCCCCGCCGTGCAGAAAGACACTGCTGGAGAGGGCCCTGCCGTGCAGAAGGACACCGCTGAAGAGGGCCCCACCGTGCAGAAAGGCACTGCTGAAGAGGGCCCCGCCGTGCAGAAAGACACCGCTGAAGAGGGCCCCGCCGTGCAGAAGGACACCGCTGAAGAGGGCCCCACCGTGCAGAAAGGCACCGCTGAAGAGGGCCCCGCCGTGCAGAAAGACACCGCTGAAGAGGGCCCCGCCGTGCAGAAAGACACCGCTGAAGAGGGCCCCGCCATGCAGAAAGACACCGCTGAAGAGGGCCCTGCCGTGCAGAAAGGCACCGCTCCTCTGGGCCCCGCCGTCTCAAGCACCGCTCCGCTGGGACCTTCCTGTCAAGCACCACTCCGCTGGGCCCTTTCTGTCAAGCACCGCTCCGCTGGGCCCCGCCGTCTCAAGCACCGCTCCGCTGGGCCCTTCCTGTCAAGCACCGCTCCGCTGGGCCCTTCCTGTCAAGCACCGCTCTGCTGGGCCCCGCCGTCTCAAGCACCGCTCCGCTGGGCCCTTCCTGTCAAGCACCGCTCCGCTGGGCCCTTCCTGTCAAGCACCGCTCCCCTGGGCCCCGCCGTCTCAAGCACCGCTCCGCTGGGCCCTTCCTGTCAAGCACCGCTCCGCTGGGCCCCTTCCTGTCAAGCACCGCTCCACTGGGCCCTTCCTGTCAAGCACCGCTCCGCTGGGCCCCGCCGTCTCAAGCACCGCTCCGCTGGGCCCTTCCTGTCAAGCACCGCTCCGCTGGGCCCCTTCCTGTCAAGCACCGCTCCGCTGGGCCCTTCCTGTCAAGCACCGCTCCGCTGGGCCCCGCCGTCTCAAGCACCGCTCTGCTGGGCCCTTCCTGTCAAGCACCGCTCCGCTGGGCCCCGCCGTCTCAAGGACCGCTCTGCTGGGCCCCTTCCTGTCAAGCACCGCTCCACTGGGCCCCTTCCTGTCAAGCACCGCTCTGCTGGGCCCTTCCTGTCAAGCACCGCTCCGCTGGGCCCCGCCGTCTCAAGCACCGCTCCGCTGGGCCCTTCCTGTCAAGCACCGCTCCGCTGGGCCCCTTCCTGTCAAGCACCGCTCCGCTGGGCCCTTCTTGTCAAGCACCGCTCTGCTGGGCACTTCCTGTCAAGCACCGCTCCGCTGGGCCCCGCCGTCTCAAGCCCCGCTCCGCTGGGCCCTTCCTGTCAAGCACCGCTGGCCCATTGGCAGTCCCGGTTCTGTGTCGGGCAGGCCTTCACGACGCACTCTGCCCACCATGCCTCCTCCATGACCAGTGGTCTCTGTAATCCACCTGATGGACTGTGGCTTTGCACTCCCCAGGATGTAACAGTGGGCAACCCACCCACTGTAGAGACTTGTGAGACTGTGGCTTTGCACTCCCCAGGATGGCACAGTGGGCAATCTACCCACTGTAGAGACTTGTGAGACTGTGGCTTTGCACTCCCCAGGATGGCACAGTGGGCATGGTGGACCCTTTGTGGATCTGGCGTCGTGGACTCATGTGGCTGAGGTGCCCCCCCTTCCCTTCCCCCTGAGGTGCCTGTAGTTTTGTCATCTGATGCCCCAGCAGTGTTCTCTCCAACGGACTCAGGTCTCCTGTGTGGGCTTTGCCCATGTGTTGATACACTTTGGCCCACAGACAGTGGAAATTTAAGTGACTGTGCAGGACTTATTGCCTATGTTTATCGGTTTCGAAATGTTCTTACTTGATTTTTTACAATTCATTTTGCTATTTTACCATGACTTCAAAGAACCTCTTATATACATAAATGTTGTTTCTCACTTTAATTATGTCTTTGCATTATTCCGGGGGGTTTGGGTGGTGTCACTATGACTTGGTGCTCTGCATTGGTGTGTAGATAGTTGGGGGGGGGTCGCATATGTGTGTGCCCGTAGGCTTTCCTCCTCCCCCCTCCCCCCTCCCCTGTGTCGTAGGTGCAGTACTCACCGTTGTCGTCTGCGCCGGCGTTCGTACTTGTGGTAGATGAGCAGGTAGACAATAGCTGGTAGGATGTGTAATTCGGGCTCCATGCTGTCCTCCTTCCTCGTGGAGTGTGTATAGGTGAGCGTTTTCCCGTTCGTAGTCTGTTTCCGCCGTGTTTTTATCGGCGGGGCTCCCGCCCCGGAAAAGGTGGCAGATTGGTGAGTTGTGATAGGGTGGGCGGTACATTGTCTGCCGCCTGGCTGTTGGCGGTGACCGCTGCGCTGTTTGTCTGTCCCGCCGTGGCGGTCGGAGTGTTAAAGTGGCGGACTGTGTTGGCGGTTCCCGCCAGGGTCAGAATACCTTTTTTTTGACCGCCTGCCTGTTGGCGGGTTGGCCGCCGCTTTATCACCGACCTCCAGGGTTGGAATGACCCCCTAAGTAATATTAAAGGGGAATTGGTAGCGTTGGTTATACTCCAGCGGCTCTGGAAAATTCCACCGTTGGAACAAGAGTGTCAACTACCAAAATGCATTTATGAAAGCTATACTAATAAATAACGGGATAGTTTGGGAGTCAAGCTGAAGAAGCCTGATATTCAGAGTACCACCCCTAAAGACGGTACTAAACAAGCACAAGAGGGTTCTGAAAAACGCCTGGTTTAACATAAACAAAATAAAGACAGAAGAAATCAGAGAGCAGACTCTCCACATCCAGAAAGCTCTGAAAGAAGATATAATCTCAGAAATAGAGAAACTTTAAAGGCTCCTGACAGATATACTTATTCATGTCTCTCTCATTTCTTTCACGACACATGAGGTAGATGGAGTGAGAGAGTGGGCCAGTCAGAGTAACGTCCCAACCATGTGAAACAGAAGAAAGACTCACAGCGTTCTTCAGACAAGAAAGAAGAAAAATCCCACAGCAAAAGCCACAATTTAAAAAGAAAAAGGTGGCTGCAATTTTAATAAAACATGCTAGCAAACTTGAGAACATTGCTGAGGAATAAGATGTGGGTAGTGACCCTGCTGGACAGTGTGGCAGAAGTCACACTATGTTGCCAGATTCTGAAAGATCATCTGGATGTGACCGCAACAAACGACTTTCTTGCAGTTGAGTCTGCGGACAGGTGCGTTCTCCCACCCGACAAGGTTTATGATTTAAATATTCAAAATTAGGGAGACATAGAGCGCATAATTATTGAGATATTTTGTGAAGAACTTAATTGCGATATCCTGTTGGCAGGAAGAGACGGGCCACCCGAAAACATCCCCAAGCTCCCACATGGGGAAGATGTCATTTTGCCTTCTTTCTCGGATCCTGTTCTGGAATCAGTAAAAGAAGCCTACAATGTCTACCAGGGAGTAATAGAGCCCTGTGTATGTGGAATGAATACCTTGTAATTCCCTGTTACAAAACAAGACCATTCATATAGAATAGTCTTAGATTATGCACTCTTAAACAACTACACATGCACATACACAATACAAAATGCACACGGCACCTCACTAATTAACAACACAGTATGTAAAAAATACAAAACAACTTCGGATATTTCCCATGTTTTTTTCTGTGATATCTCAGCGCATGAAAGTTGGTACCTGGGTCCATTCTCACTTGGCTCATAAAAACATTTTTGTTGTTTGCACTCGGGCTATAAGAACAGCTAAGGGTTGTCCTCTGCCCGTGTAACATCAATATTGCATGATATTGATCCAGAGGTGTTGTCCTATGTGGATGACATCTATCCAGGGCCTATTGGATCGTTATAGGGTTTGCAGCCCTTAGCTGCATATTCAATATTAGGAAAACTAAAATAGCCTGTCTCAGTGTATTGTTCATGGAATACGAGCTATCTGATGAGGGCAAGAGCCTGGCCCCTCACTTTTTAGGAAAATGTGCTGAACTTCGACCATCAAATACGATCAAGAAATTGCAGTCTTTACTTGGTTTCTTTATTTTTGGCAGAACTTACATTTCAGATTATGCACAATGCATCAAACCACTCTATGGTTTAATTCACCCAGATTTCTCAAGCAGACACTAGAGAGTAGAACACACAAACATTCTTAGAGAATAATTGCTGGTGCCTTCAGGTTCACCCACGTCATCTTTAATGAGGACGATACGGTGCCCATAGTATACGAATCACATTTGTACTCAAATGCAGAACAATACTTTGCATCCACAGAAAAGATCCTGACTGCTGTACAGATGCCTGTCATTAAAGAGAGATGCCTTGCTCAAGGGGAACACATTATTGTTGTTACCCTGGTGCCTGCCTTAGAGGCTGTCACCAAAGCAATCGTTCCTAACACTAACACTCATTACATCCACGTTAGATTCAATGGGCAACCTCCCTGACTGCCAGCTCATGCATTTTATCGCAGATTGCAGTCTTTTCAGTAAATATATTGAAAACCCTCCTGCATCTCCGTTATTATTTGTGTGTGATTTAGACTTGTTGATAACAAGAGAAAAGAGTAACTTCCATTCCTCCACGACTTCCCTGAGAGGTCTTACCTGGAGTCCATACATGAGGCTGCCAGACATCACCTTTGCTTTCTGAGTTCTGACAAGGTACTGCTTGTGAACTGGGAGGGTTGGGCTGACTATTGGGACTTTTTGTAGGAGTGACTTAGTCACCTACAAACAAAAGTGCTGTCATCCCTAAACCAGCAGTCTCCCTTAGGTGCAAGAGTCCAACTATGACAAACTGTCTCGTGCCCTAAGGTAACTATAGCTCACGCCCTCGCCCCAAACAGTGTTCTTGTCAGTAATTTTGCTAAAAATTTTACTGCGATACTATCAATGGGGTCATAGAAGATGAGTGAATGATGTAATATCTAGGGTAATTAGCAGTGCATGGCAAGAGCACAAGTTATAGTTATCTTAGGGCACGAGTTATAGTAACTTGAAATAACTCTAACTATACCAGCTGAATTTCTATGGTTCTGTGCATGTAAAATCTGAACCTACTATAATGTCCCTGTAAGATTGGTTTTTTTGGAGAACTTCTTGGATTTATTTTAAGGATAAGTAAAATGCCCATCACACTGCCCAGGGGGGTGAGTTGTACGTAGGGCTTGGTCTGGCATTGTGCTTCCCCCATCCAAGCTTTCTGCTCCTATCTCCCATCCTCCTTGCTATCCATTCTCCAAGTCCATGCCCCTGCTCCCTCCTCACAGCCCTGTGTAGCCATTGTTCTGCCACTGCCCTTCCTGTCTGCCCTGAATTGTTAGCTTGCTGTCCCATCTACCCTCTCCCTACCCTCTGTTGTCCGAGTCCATGCATCAGCCCCCTCCCTCCTGCCCTTCATGGTCCGTTGTGCTGCCACTGTCCTCTATTTAGCTTGATGTCCATGCCTACTTCTCCTTCCCTCTGTTGCCTAATTCTATGCCCCATCATTGCGCTCCTAATAAGCCACCAAATTTAGCTTGATGCCCCAACCCTCCTTCCCCCTGCCCTCCAATGACTGTGCTTGCCCCTGCACCCTCCTTGTTGCCTACCATGTTCCATGGACCTGCCACTGTCCCTCCTATCTACTCTGTGTTCTGTTGAGCTTCCACTGTTCCTCCCACCTGCCTAACATGGTCAGATAACTGCTGCCTATTCTTGCCACCTCCACCCTGCCTGACCCAGTTCCAGTTGTGCTGTGACTGCTCCTTCTGCCTAATATATGTGGTCTGTTATAAAGTCCTTTCCCCTGTCCTCCTTTTTCTGTGTCTAGCCCCAACCAATCCTATCTGTTTTTCTCATGGTCTTTTGTGCATGCATCTGCCCCCTCTCTTCTGCTTGCCATGCATGGCTTTCTATGCTGCCACATCCCCTCCCACCTGCCCTGTGTGGTCCGATTGTTGCTCCTGATTCCTTCCCACCTTTCCTCCTTTGTTTCTGTTTATGGCATTAGGGTCTCACTGTTGCCCTTCATTGTGTGTCGTGCTTCCAGTGCCTATCCCACCTGCCTTCCATGACCAGCTTGCTGAGCCAGGCCGTTTATGGTCCATTGCACTGTAACTGTCCCTCCTGTCTGTCCAGTTTTGTCAGCTTGTTGGCTCTGCCCCTTTCCCTCTGCTCTCTGTTGTCCATGTGCATGGCCCTGGCCCTCTCTATTGCTTTCCATGGTCTTTTGTGCTGCACTGCTGTCCTGCTTGCCCTGTGTGGTGTAGTGTGCTACTGCAACTCCTGATGCATGCCCTGTAAGGTCAGGTTGGTGCCCTGCCCTTCTCCCTCCTTCCCTCTGTTATCCAAGTCCATGTCCCTACCCCATTCCTCCTGCCCTCAGTAATCGAATGTACCATACTTGCCAACATTTATAACTTGGTAAGGGGGATTTTGAACAAAAAACCTATGGAACTGACTTTCCCCATTGACTTACATTGAAAAGGAGGAGATTTTAGGCTGAAAACAGATAAAATATAGTCTTTTTGGGCTTTAAAACATTGGTAGACTCCTCCCTGAATCAGGTCTATTGGCATGCATGGTTGTACTGCCACTGCTTCTTCCTTCTGCCCTCAGTGGTCTGTTATACTGCCATAGCCTCTGCTGCCTGTCCTGTATGTTTGGCTTATTGCCCCTGCCCCCTTCCTCCTGCCCTCCATGGTCCCTTGTGCTGCCACTTCCCCTTCCGCCTTCGAAGCATGTTCAACTTGTTGCATCTGCACCCTCCTCCCAGCCCTCAATTATCTCAGTCAGTGCTTCTGACATATGCATCCCCAGTATTCTAATGAACAACTGGACTGCTAACATTCTATGATTATTACAAAAGTGTGGCATACCTAACGTCATGTTGATGCAAGCAAAACTGTAATACCCAAAGCATTTCCTTTAGAAACTCTAAAAATTAAAGTGTCTTATTCTCATAGAAATTATGGTTAGTGCACTAAAAAACTAAAACGAGGACATATTTTCTGAGTCGTCAAATAGTGACAAAAAGCACTTTTAAATTATTTGCTATCTTGATTTTTTCCCAGTTGATCACTTGATTATATGTTACACTTAGGGGAGCGAATGTGGCATTACAGCCAGAGCTGCAGACTTTGCAACTGGGAGCCAGGTTTGAGTTTTGGCATCAGCTCAACAACCTGTGTTTCTGGGCAAATCACTTAGGCGGTCATTACAACATTGGCAGTAAAAGCCGCTTACCGCCGTGCAGAAGACCGCCAACACATCGCCACGGAAATCTGCCACAGCTATTAGGACCCACAGCACGGAATCCGCCAATATTCAGACACCCACACAAGTCTGCCACACCAAAGGTCAGTGATAAACTGGCGAAAACAAAACCTCCACCGTCACGCCAACAGAAATACGCCCACACCATCACGACCCACAAATCCACGCGGCGGTCTTTCAACTGCGGTATTCCATTGGTGATACACACCGCCGCGGTCAAAATACACACACATTTCCAAAACACAGCCACATTGAACAAATCGAAATCCACACACCTGATACACATGCACACACCACTCCCACAGACCCAATACAATATAAAACACACACCAACATCACCCACAAACCCCTACAACCACAATTACTGAGAGAAGGCCAGAGAGAGACACCACCATCAACAATACTAGCATCCACAGGCACACAACACTATCACCCACATAACTTCCACGCACCTCACACTACACACCACTACATATCAGCACACTTATCACCCCACACACCACCCCACACATCACCTACACCACCCCATGGCACGGCAAAGACACCCCAGGTTCTCGGAGGAGGTGCTCAGGGTCATGGTGGAGGAAATCGTCCAGGTAGAGCCACCGCTATTCGGATCACAGGTGCAGGACACCTCCATTGCAAGGAAGATGGAGCTATGGCGAAGAATAGTGGACAGGGTCAACGCAGTGGGACAGCACCCAAGAAATCAGGAGGACATGAGGAAGAGGTGGAACGACCTACGGGGGAAGGTGCATTATGTGGTCTCAAGATATCACCTTGCGGTTCATCGGACTGGCGGCGGACCCCCACCTCCTCCCCCACAACTAACAACATGGGAGGAGCAGGTCTTGCCGATTCTGCATCCTGAGGGCCTCGCAGGAGTAGGTGGAGGAATGGACTCTGGTAAGTCAAATCTTAACTATTACATCCCTCACCCTACCTGCATGCCAGCACATACTCCCACCCTCACCCTCACCCCATCACCCTAACTCCTCACAAATGTCCCAACATCACAAACCACACATCCTAACACCAGGCCCTGCATGCAACAACAGAGCATGGACACCCATCACTAAAGCATGGCCACTGCACATACCCATACACCCCCCAAACCATCATCACACAAGGTCCCACACAGGAATGCAAGCACTGGGGTACACGGTCACCCACCTATTGCACACCATGGCACACACAGATGTAATAAACATCCTTTTATACCCCTGCAGGACCCCTACCCAACATCACCAGACAGGAGAGTCCACACATGTCCACACCACCAACAGAAGAGGCCCACAGTGATGACAGCACCTCTGTCCAACTAGATCTAGATGACCAGCCCGGCCCTTCAGGGCCCTCGGAACAGTCGGTTCCTCTGACACTGGCACAGGCCACCACAGAGCTTCCCCCCTGTGGAAACACCAGCACAGCACCCACCCAGCGGGCCCATACCTCCGTCCCCAGGACATGTCAATCAGCAGTGTGTCCACCACTACAGGGAACCCAGGCTCACCTACCACCCCAACACCAACAGGGACCTGGGGGCAGTGTTAGTGGGCACACAGTCCAGGGGACGGAGGCCCAGGAACACAGGGGAACTGGGAGGGCTGCTGTGCGACAGGGGGACAGGCCAAGGGAACCCACTCTCCACGAGGCCCTCTCCAACATCAAGGGAGCCTACCACCATTCCCAGGAGACAATGCCAACAGTACGGCCAAGTTTCAGGAGACCCAGCGCCTGCAGGAGGAACAGTATTTGGGCTTCAGGGAGGAACTCAGAGTCATCAGTTCCACCCTGGGCACCATCATAGGGGTGCTGAAGGAAGTACTCAGCACGAGGAGGGACACTGTGGCACTACAAGGGGCCCCTGATACTAGCCTGGACGATGAACTGCCCACCACCTCTGCTGGCGCTAGTGGACAGGAGGCACCGCCACAGGACCACCACACCAGCACCCCACCCCCTGCAGAGGGAGAAACACCTCGCAAACGGTCCCTGAGATCCAGGACAAAGACAGAGAACGATGCTAAGACCCCCACCAAGAAATGAGACCACTCTGAATGTCATCCTTCTGTCCCACTTTGTCACCCTGTCCATCCTTAAACTGCCCCAGCTCCACTTCCTATGCCCATTTGGGCCATTCACCTGTAAGACTAAAAGACTGGACTCTGCCATGGACATTCCTCCACCATCACCCCTCACCATTTTGCTACCCCCTCCAATAGTGAGCACTAAAATAAACACCCTTAAAGCACAAAAAAATCTGGAGTCAGTCTGTGATTTCTGAATAGTGTATTTGCAATTACAGTGTCAAAAAGCTCTTTCATTTGTAATGTCAACATACCTATGTCACACAGCTGTAGTCCATGAGGTATCAAAGCAGATGTCACACATTGGGACCCACATCTGTGGAATCGTACGGAAAAGTGACAACTCAGTGACAATACACTGGGTGAGAACGACAGACAGTAGAGAGGTAGTAGTGTTTAAGTACATGTAGTAGGCAGGTTTGCATTCTTACCTGTGTTTCACTGGAAATATTGCTGGATCACTGAGTCCCTGTTGTCTATGTCTTCTTCTTCTGCTTCCTCGTCTTCACTGTCCACAGGCTCCACAGCTGCAACAACACCGCCATCTGCACCAACCTCCTGCAGAAAAGGCACCTGTCGTCGCAAAGCCAAGTTGTGAAGCATACAGCAGGCCACAATGATCTGGCACACCTTCTTTGGTGAGTAGAATAGGGATCCACATGTCATATGGAGGCACCTGAACCTGGCCTTCAGGAGGCCGAAGGTCCGTTCCATCACCCTCCTAGTTCGCCCATGGGCCTCATTGTAGCGTTCCTCTGCACTTGTCATGGGATTCCTCACTGGGGTCAGTAGCCATGGCAGGTTGGGGTAACCAGAGTCACCTGCAAATGGCGAGGGACAACTGTTAGACACACACTAACCTGTAGGGATATCCCCAGACCCAGGCAACCATTCCCACTGTCTTGCTTCCAGATGCTCACCTAATAGCCACACACAGTGCCTCTGGAGTTGACCCATCACATAAGGGATGCTGCTATTCCGCAGGATGTAGGCGTCATGCACTGAGCCAGGGAACTTGGCATTCACATGGGAGATGTACTGGTCTGCCAAACATACCGTCTGTACATTCATCGAATGATAACTCTTCCGGTTTCTGTACACCTGTTCACTCCTGTGGGGGGGGGACCAAAGCCACATGGGTCCCATCAATCGCACCTATGATGCTGGGGATATGTCCCAGGGCATAGAAATCACCTTTCACTGTAGGCAAATCCTCCACCTGAGGGAAAACAATGTAGCTCCACATGTGTTTCAGCAGGGCAGACAACACTCTGGACAACACGTTGGAAAACATAGGCTGGGACATCCCTGATGCCATGGCCACTGTTTTTTGAAATGACCCACTTGCAAGGAAATGGAGCATTGACAGCACCTGCACTTGAGGGGGGATTCCTGTGGGATGGCGGATAGCTGACATCAGGTCTGGCTCCAGCTGGGTACACAGTTCCTGGACTGTAGCACGGTCAAGCCTGTAGGTGATGATCACATGTCTTTCCTCCATTGTCGACAGGTCCACCAACGGTCGGTACACCGGAGGATGCTGCCATGTCCTCACATGTCCCAGCGGACGGTGTCTATGAAGGACAACAGCGAGCACAGAGTGAAACAACTCAGAGGTACGTACCCACAGCTTACACAGAACACCAATCATAATCCAAAAAGTGGCCTGTATGTGTGTTGAGTCTAGGCCTAGGTGATTTTGCGCGCAGTGGAGGGGTCTGAGTGGGGGAGGTGGGCTGTGGGTTTCCCTAGTCCAGGGCGAGTTCCGTAGGCAAGGTCCCTCCGTAAGGCAGGCCATGTGGCACCCACCCCACCTCTGTAGAGTGGCAAGTACACCTAGTCATGCCCCTGTGTCATCCATGTGTGCAGATGGGGGAACATCCTTTTTTACGACTTTTTTTTCCGAAAGTCGTGGTTAACGAAAGCGCAACAACGCTTTTTTTAACCACGACTCCGGTTTTTTGTGCCTTAACTACGTATGTTCTGAACAACGAACATGCGTGGTTAAGGTACAAAGAAGTGAGTTGGCGAAGGTAAGTGGTGGGTTTAGGTTTTGGGGAGGGGGTGGGGGGTCAGGGGGTTTTAGGTTTTGGGGTGGGGTTGGGGGGGTGGGGCGTTTTTGGTTTTGGGGAGTGGGTGGGGGGTCAGGGGGTTTTAGGTTTTAGGGTGGGGTTGGGGGGGTGGAGGTGTTTTTGGTTTTGGGGAGTGGGTGGGGGGTCAGGGGGATTTAGGTTTTAGGGTGGGGTTGGGCGGGTGGGGCGTTTTTGGTTTTGGGGAGTGGGTGGGGGGTCAGGGGGTTTTAGGTTTTGGGGTGGGGTTAGGGGGTGGGGTGTTTTTGATTTTGGGGAGTGGGTGGGGGTCAGGGGGTTTTAGGTTTTGGGGTGGGGTTGGGGGGTGGGGCGTTTTTGGTTTTGGGGAGTGGGTGGGGGGTCAGGGGGTTTTAGGTTTTAGGATGGGGTTGGGGGGGTGGGGCGTTTTTGGTTTTGGGGAGTGGGTGGGGGGTCAGGGGGTTTTAGGTTTTAGGGTGGGGTTGGGCGGGTGGGGCGATTTTGGTTTTGGGGAGTGGGTGGGGGGTCAGGGGGTTTTAGGTTTTGGGGTGGGGTTGGGCGGGTGGGGCGTTTTTGATTTTGGGGAGTGGGTGGGGTCAGGGGGTTTTAGGTTTTGGGGTGGGGTTGGGGGGGTGGGGTGTTTTTGGTTTTGGGGAGTGGGTTGGGGGTCAGAGGGTTTTAGGTTTTGGGGTGGGGTTGGGGGGGTGGGGTGAGGGATGTAGGGTGAATGGTGCCTATTGCTAATGATTTTATCAGGAATGCCTTTACAACGAAATATCGTTGTTAAGGCATTCGTGGTAAAATCATTAGTAGTAGCAACGAGGTCGGTGTTCCGACCTCGTTGTTAAGGCAGTAGTTGTTTTTGAAGTCGTTGTTTCATCGTACAGTCGTGCAGATGTCGTCCATAGCCTAGTAGGCCATTTCCCAAGAATTCAACAGTGGAGCCCAAGAGCGCGGCGTAGTGCAGGGGGCTCGTGTGTCTGTCGTGTCCGCCAACGGTAGCGGTAATGCATGCACTCAACATGTCTTTCTTCTGTCGTCCCCCCCTTTTTGTGGTGTCCCTGTTCTTGTGTGCATTAGCATCATCAGGCGGAGGAGCAGTGGCACCGGAGCACGAGGGGGCTGCATTCCACATGGCCATGGAGGGCCACACTACGGACTTCACCAGTGGGACGGAGGGCGAGGGGAGCTCCACAGGGGGGACAGGATCTGAGACCAGCGACACGGACTCGTCCTCTGATGGGAGCTCCCTTGTGGTGGCGGCAACATCTGTGCCCCCCCATCTACAGGTACAGCCGCCACCCCCCCTACCATTACCGCCCTCCCAGCAGCCCCTCAGCCTTTGTCCCGTGCCCGCTCACCCGGGAGGGTGGGCATCACCTATGCCCCAGGCACCTCAGGCCCTGCCCCAGTCACCCCTGCTGCCCTCAGTGAGGAGGCCATTGACCTCCTCAGGTCCCTCACTGTTGAGCAATCTATAATTTTGAATGCCGTCCAGGGTGTAGAGAGGCAGTTGCAACAACCAAATGCATTTCAGGAGGGCATTCATTCTGGTCAGGCGGCCCTTCAGCGAGCTTTTCAGACTCTGGTCTCAGCACTGATGGCAGCCATTGTCCCTGTGTCTAGCCTCCCCCCTCCAACTTCCTCCACCCAGACCCAATCCCCTGTACCCCAGCCTATCCCAAACACACCTACAGACCAGCATGCACACATGTCAACACACAAGGGAAGCTCAGGCAAACATAAGCACCACACATCCCACAGGCACTCAAGCAAGCATCACGCACATGCAAACATAGCAACATCCACTGCCTCCACTGTGTCCCCCTCCTCCCCGTCTCCCTCCTCCCTCCCAGTCTCATCTCCACTCACACCTGCATGCACTACATCTACAGCCACTACTGCCATCACCAGCACACACACCACCACACCCCGCTCACGTGCAGTCACCACCCCCACTACCATTCACACATCCCCTGTGTCCTCTCCCAGTGTGTCTGTGACGCCACATCCCAAGATACACAAACGCAGGCACACACCCACCCAACAGCCATCCACCTCACGACAGACTTCAGCGCATGCACCTTCACCCAAAGTCAGCAAACGAACACCACCTACAACCACTACCTCTTCCTCAACTCCCAAACACCCTCCGGCTATCAGTCCCAGTATCTCCAAAAAACGTTTCCTGTCCAACCTTGACCTCTTTCCCACACCTCCCCCACCCCGTCCGTCTCCTAAGTCCCGAACTAGCTCCTCAGCCACAACATCTCCGGGACCAGTGGTGCCTGTAGTCACAGGAAATATGGAGTGCACCGGCCACCAGGGCAGCCAGTGTGGCACGGAGCCACAGCACAGACAGTCCCCCACATGTGAAGCATCAAAAGTTGGCCAGTGCCCGGCGGGAGAGGGGGAAGACTCCAGCCACCAAAGCCGCTCCCAGGGGTCCCGGTGTGAGTGTGGAGTCAGCTGCGACACCTTCCAAGGTGGGGAAGGGCCACAAGAAACCAGGAAAGTCTGGGAAGAGAAGCACGGCGGAGGAGACCTCCATCATCCCCGCTGCCCAGGCGGCCACAGCCGTCATCCCCGCTGCCCAGGAGGCCACCGCCATCATCCCCGGTAGCCCAGAGAGGACCGCCAGCACAAGCCCTGCTGGGCTAGAGAGGACCACCAGAACAAGCCCCGCTGGGACAGAGAGGACCGCCAGCACAAGCCCCGCTGGGCCAGAGAGGACCGCCAGCACAAGCCCCACTGGGCCAGAGAGGACCGCCAGCCGAAGCCCCGCTGGGCTAGGGAGGACCGCCAGCACAAGCCCCGCTGGGCCAGAGAGGACCGCCAGCAGCTGAGTCACTGCAAAGGAGCCCGCCGCTCCAAGCACCGCTGAACAGGGCACCGCTGCTCTAAGCACCGCCACCTCAAGCACCGCTGAACAGGGCACCGCCGCTCTAAGCACCGCTGAACAGGACACTGCCACATCAAGCACCACTGAACAGGGCACCGCCGCTCCAAGCACCGCTGAACAGGGCACCGACGCTCCAAGCACCGCTGAACAGGGCACCGCCGCCTCAAGCACCGCTGGCCCATGAGCGCCAAGGGCACTGACGCTACTGAGTCCGTCACGAGCAGGATGAAGCACTCTGGGCACAAATGCCCCTCTAGAACCAGTGGAGAGATACATCCTCTACCTCTGTCCTTAGCAGGCTGAAGCATTCTGGGCACAAAGTCCCCTCCAGAACCAGTGGAGAGATACATCCACTACCACAGTCCTTAGCAGGATGAAGTACTCTGGGCACAATGCCTGCTCCAGAACCAGTGGAGACTGTTATCCACTTGACAGACTGTGGCTTTGCACTCCCCAGGATTGAACAGTGGGAAACCCACCCACTGTAGAGACTTGAGAGACTGTGGCTTTGCACTCCCCAGGATGGAACAGTGGGCAACCCACCCACTGTATAGACTTGAGAGGCTGTGGCTTTGCACTCCCCAGGATTGAACAGTGGGCAACCCACCCACTGTAGAGACTTGAGAGACTGTGGCTTTGCACTCTCCAGGATGGAACAGTGGGCAACCCACCCACTGTATAGACTTGAGAGACTGTGGCTTTGCACTCCCCAGGATGGAACAGTGGGCAACCCACCCACTGTAGAGACTTGAGTGACTGTGGCTTTGCACTCCCCAGGATTGAACAGTGGGCATGTGGCCCTCTCGTGGATTTGGCGTCATGCACTCAACCGGCTGAGGTGCCCCCCCTTTCCCTCCCCCTGAGGTGCCTGTTTTCTTGATCTCTGATGCCCCTGCAGTGTTCTCTCCGTCATGGTCGGGGATCTTGTGTGGGCCTCGCCCATACCGTGTGGGCCCAGTGTTCAACTGACTTAATTGGAGCAATACCTGGACTACTATGCTTGGTGTATATTTTGTTTATGGTGTACATATATATTTTTGCCTACTTGATTTTAATATATTACAATGGTTACACTCATTTGCTTTTGTCTTTGCATTCTTCCGGGCGGGGGTGGGGGGTGTAACTATCATGTATCAATATGTATTAGTGTGTGTGTTGTAGTGGGTGAGGGTGGGGGTGGGGGTGTTGCGTGTGTGTGTCCCTGTTTTTTCCCTCCCCCCTCCCCTGTGTCGTAGGTGCAGTACTCACCGTGGTCTTCGCCACCGGCGTTCGTGCTCCTGGTAGAGGAGCAGGAAGACTATCGCTGGGAGAATTTGGAGTTTCGGCTCCATGGTTTCCTAGTTCCTCGTGGGGTGTGTAGAGGTGAGCATTTTCCCTTCGGAATCCTGTTTCTGCCGTGTTTTTATCCGCGGTGAATCTGCCCCAGAAAAGGTGGCGGATTGGCCTGTTGTGATACTGTGGGCGGTATTTTGTCCTCCGCCTGTCTGTTTGCGGTGACCGCCGCGCTGTTTGTTTGTACCGCCTTGGCGGTCGGAGTGTTAAAGTGGCTGTCTTTGTTGGCGGTTTCTGCCACGGTCGTCATTGCACATTTTTTACCGCCGGCCTGTTGGCGGTCTTACTGCCGCTTTAACACCGACCGCCAGGGTTGTAATGACCACCTTAGTCTCCCCATGCCTGAAGGCCCAAAAGGAATGTATCCGTGTGTAATGTAATTGATGCTCACGTAAAGCACTCCAATACCTTCAGGTCAAGTCAGCGCTATATAAAACTGTGAAAATATAAAAAATTGCTTGCACTCTTCTGTCATTGGGCTATACTTCCACATTTGGGTGATAATTGTGCAACAGGTGGGCTCTATTTTTGTCTGGTGGCCATCTTGGGAGACTTATTTGTTTTGAAGCACCCTATTCTCCTCATTTACTGCAGTATCCTCAGTGGGAAATGCTTTCAGTTTTCCACTTCGATTCCATCGATATGGTGACCAGATGTACCACATTTTTGGTATGTTAGCACTCTAGTTGCTCATTAGAACACTGAAGTTAACAGTTGATTATCAGGGAGTTAACTGGCACTCTGATGCTGGTGTTGAAAGTGCATGTTTCAGTCTACATATCAGAATATTTTAATGACATAGAAGAGAAAGATATCTGAGAACTGACTTAAAACATGTCCTAATTCTTTTACAGCACTAACCATGAAACCCCTCATTTTGTTCCTTTCCAAATTATTTTTTTTAAGTTTTACCAGTTTGATTCAATCAAGATGTCTTCAGGTGAGCCACACTTTTGTTGTAAGTAAGACTGTTAGTGCTATAGTTGTTATTTAGAACACTCTGGGAGGCTGCAGTAGAACACAAGAGAATCAACAGACAGGCTGCTTCTGTTGGACGTACAATAGGAAGATATTTGAGATTCACTTAAAACATGTCCTCATTTTATTTTATACAGCACTAACCATAATTTATATGAATGAATGAAACCTTTCATTTGGTTTCTTTCTAAATTAAATGTTTTAAGTTTTCACAGTTTGATTTAATCAAGATGGCATCAGGTGTGTCACACTTTCGTGTCACACTTTCGTGTCACATTTATGCCGAAACTCTTATGGCAAGAGTGCAAGTTATAGTTACCTTAAGGCAGGAGTTATAGTTACTTGAAATAAATCTAAAAATAACAGCTGAATTTCTAAGGTTCTGTGTGTGTAAAATCTGAACTTAACTATAACGTTCCTGTAGCCTTTAGTTTTACATACAGTCTTTGTCAGCAAGCATACGCAGAGGTCTGCCCCCTGCACGGCAGACTGAAGCGGGTTGCGGGCCCCTATAATAAATCCAATTTGTTCCTCTCAGCAAGGAAAGTACTCCAGTCACACGATGTCGCTTCACAAAAAGATTTATTTAGGCAAAACAAAAACCCACCTGACGCGTTCGGGAGACAGAGCTCCCTTGTTCACGGGTCACAATTGTCCATATTTCCATTTCTATTTCACATTTCAAACTGGTGTTAGACACGCATGAGGATTTGAAGGCGTATCAACAAACCCGAAATCGTTGAGAACAAGTGAACAGCCTGCAATTATGATTCAGAAGATAGAACACCGGTCAGAGGGTGGGTGTGATTCTTGTTGAACAATTAAGTTTGAGTAGAGTACTTTTGGAAGTTAGGATTCGGGTTGGATGTTAATACCAAGCTTGTAAAGGGGGCAACGGATAGCACATTGATATTACCATATTGAAGTGTGGATGTCCTGGAGCATTTAGATAATTGAAATATGGCATCAGACAAAGAAGTATCACGACGTACAGCAGCAGAGCAGCTATTTGATAGTATATGAAATACTGAAACAGGAACAAATGATATCTCAAACAAAGATTCTGGAAGGACAGACAGAAGTCAGAAATTTTTATGGGATAAGTTGTGAAAAAATTCAAAGAAGGAACAGTCGAAATGGTGGGAAGGAGTTACATTACAGAAATACATTGACTGTGGAAGGATTCCTAGAGGTTTAAGGATTTTTGTAGTACCTACATTTGATAATCCAGATCCAGAAATTATGGTTGAATGGATGGAAAATAATCACCAATGAGGCACCAATCTGTTGAGAATACTGGTGAAATATGCATGGAAAGACCAGGAAAGACTAAATACAGAAATTAAAAAAATTACAAAAGAATTGAGAGAATTGAGCACAACTGAAGTGTTTGAGTAAGAAACAACAGAAGTTTTTGAGAGATTTAAAAGACTATGAAAGAGGGCAGATTCTCACACTTGGAAGAAGATATGATATGGTTAGAAACAAATCAAGAGAGAGACTTTTAACTGCTAGTTTCTCTAATAAAAATACTGTAAAGACGACGGGAGGTGTGGAAAAGGTACAAATGGATGCAAGAAAATAAGACAGTGAAGATAGTGAGAGTGATATATCAACACAATCTAATAGTGGAGGAGTAAAAGACAACATTTTAATGGAATTCGACCTGATAGCCCAGGGAAGGTCAATGGGCCAAACAGGAAGAGGAAGAGAATCTCATTGAGGTCAAGGAAGAGGAGGACCAACAGAAAGAGTACTGGGAGAGTCAAAAGTAGGCCCAATGGGAGTGCAAACAAGGGGCCAAAGGACAATGAATTAATGGAAAAAATGGCAGTGATTAATCTTTCGGACAGGCATATATCTGATGCAGAAAAAGAGGTATTATCATTGGGATTATCTTTCTGCCCGGCAACACATTTAAATTATACTCAGAGTTGAATTGATTTATTTCATTTTGTTAGAAAATTGAAGTTAAAAAAATGGTATGGGATTAAAGTAAAAAAGCAAAATACTGAAGTTAAATCTATACCCTCTAACTTAGAGATAGGAGATATAGAGACATTACACACTTTGTATGAATTGGATGAGGGTATTGAGGTGGAATCAGACCCAGTCCTGAATTTATTACAACTAGGTATTGACAATGATGAGAGATGCCCGAGTACTTTTAAGCCCAAATCCACTTTCTCACCACCTGTGAATTGTGATGCGATCAATGTTTTTGAAAAAGGTATAATTAAGACAATGAAAACAATAAGATATACTAAGAAGTCTAAATATGACAATTTACAATCTAAACATAGGAAAGCGATTGAAACACTGCGAAATGACAAAAATATTATAATAAAGAAATCAGATAAAGGTGAAAATGTAGTAATACAATCAAGAGATAGATATTTGAAGTAAGGGCTGGGACAGTTGCAGGATAAGATTAACTACTCAGTTGCTAGTAGAGAGGAAGTGTTGGAAGCCAAGATGAAAGTGAATGATAAATTGGATGAGTGAAGAGATTCAGGATTAATTGAGTGGGAGGAGTATCAATTCCTTAAGACTGAATTCCCTAAAATATCAGCAATTTATTTTCTGCCTAAGGTACATAAAAATGTTGTTGACCCTCCAGGGAGGCCGATAGTATCATCTATAAGAAGTATATTGGAGAACATTTGTAAATATGTGGACTTTTTCTTACGTCATTTTGTTGAATCACTACCTTCGATCATTAAAGACACTAGAGATTTTTTGAGGATGATAAATGTAATTATGTGGGATGATGATTTTCTCTTAATGAGTTTGGATGTCAACAGTTTATATACGTGCATACCCCACAATGATGGTATAAAAGCAGTAAGACATTTTTTATGGGCCAGGTCCCTGTCACATCTTTTGCACACGGAGATGCTGTTGGATTTGGCGTACATGTAATTTAACTGATAATTTCTTCATTTTTGAAAATTTAATTTACCGTCAACTCCAGGGGACTGTGATGGGCACCTGTTTTGCTCCCAGCTATGCAGGTCTGTACCTGGACTGGTGGTCAGAACAGGTGGTCGGGAACATCACTGTTTTTGAAGACCAGGCAGTCCTCTGGGTCAGATACATAGATTATATATTTTGTATTTGGAAGGGTAATAAGGAATCAGCAATAGAATTTGTGACAATATTGAATGATAACTCTTTAAATTTGAAACTTAGCAGTGAAATACATCCTTTTGAGTTGGAATTTATGGATGTGAAAATTAGCATGGTAAATAAAAACTAGAATGTGAATTATTTAGAAACGATACAGCTGGTAACAGCTTACTTCATGCTAGTAGTAGTCATCCAAATAATTTAATTCAGAGTATCCCATATGGGGAACTGTTACGGGCAAGGAGGAATTGTAGTCTGGATGTGACTTTTGAAAAAGAAGCCAACATTATGAGTTTAAAGAGAGGGGTTATTCATCTGAGAATATAGATAAGGCACTAATGAAGGTGAGACAAGTTAAAAGAGATGATTTATTGGTAGATCAATCTAAAAAAGTTAAGAAGGATGACAAACAGATAAGATTCATTACTACATACCATGATAAAATAGCAGAAATAAAGAAGGCCTTTAATAAATTTTGGCCAGCTTTGAAAACAGATGAAAACATAGGGGAGGTAATCAGTGATTATCCCACATTTACTTTCAGAAGAAGCAAATCTCTGAAGCATACACTTAGTCAATGTTTGGTACCAAAGATAGATGTGAAAAAACCCATCCAAGGTTTCTTTCCGTGTGGAAAATGTAAAGCTTGTAAGTATAGTAAGAACTGTAGAAGAATAAATTTTTCTAGGGTAGTAGGATTAGGAAATATTTAACATGTCATTCGGACTATTGTGCTTATGCTTTAAAGTGTCCTTGCAATAGATTCCTCATAAGGTTTACCATACATATGGCGAAAAGAAGGATATTAGAGCATATGAGAGCTATTAAGAATGAGGATAAGTCATATCCAGTAGCTAGGCATTTTGAAGATTATCACGAGAAGAACACAAATAAATTACAATTCGTGGTCCTGAATAGGGTTGTGATGAATGAAAGAGGAGGTAATAGAACGTTAGAATTAAGGAAATTGGAATCTAGATTGATCAAAGGATGCAACACTATGGAACCGGAAGGATTGAACAAGGATGAGGAATTATCAGTTAATTTGTATTAGAAGGATATAATGTTTGGAAATAGAAATAAATGTTGCTGTTTGTGACTGCACTATGTGTAATTTAAATTGAGGAGGATGTTCATACCTGATTTTAAAATGTTTTTTAATGTGGGATTTTAATAGATGTTTTTTCCTCCCCTTTTTTGTTATATAGAAACAAAATTATGGAAGCTAGAAAGCAATGGAGCTATTATATCTATAATGGACATATAATGGACATTTGGAAGACGAAAAAGTGGGAGCGTAAAGAGTGGTCCTTTTCCTCTAATATTTTTGTGAAGTATATAGGCAATAAGACTGTATAAATGCATATTTGTGATTGAAGTATTATTATTATTATTTTGATTTTGACTTTAGTAGGAGGAATTGGGGAACTATTATATAAAAATGCACATTGGTACTTATAGGAATGGGTGAATTTTATGTACGTTATAAGAATGTAGCAAAACCATTCAAAAATAGAAATTGAAAATGAAAGAGATTAGTATAGATGATATGAATAAGTATTTCTGTTGCTGGGATAAAATAAGAGTTTGTAATTGGCTAAAATTGGATATAAAAACAGGAGGATAACATGTTTCAAGATGGCCGCCGCATAAAATGAAGCTCTGTGTCCATCGTTTACGTTGTTGCAATGTTTCAAATGTTAAATAGCCCTATGGAAATAAATGAATGGGGAAAAAGTGCTTTGGGTCACCCTTTTTTCTCAGCCCCCGCTTGACGGGTCATCCTGAAAATTTCCAAGCATCAGCTCACATGAGCAGCAATGTTTTTGGGGAAAAATTACATGAAGACTGACCAACAGGCGCCAAAGATATGGGCAGGTGAAAAAACTCTATTTCTTTAGAAACTAGGTCCTAACTATAACTACGTAATAGTGACCGCCACTAGGTATAACTGTATATATATATATATATATATATATATATATATATATATATTTACTCCCTCATTGCCCGAAATCAGTGAGTTAGCGTATGAACTGCAAAGAGTAAACTTTGAAAGCATGGGGGCATATTTAAGAGTCCCTAGCGCCACCTTAGTACTGCCATAGTGTACTTTTTTTACACTAAGGCAGCGCTAAAGTGGCTTTTCCCCAACACCATATTTACAAAGTGCCCCAATGCATGCATTGCGTCACTTTGTAGACCCTTACGCCACATCATGCCTGCACCAGGCATAGTGTATGCAAGGGGGGCGTTCTGACACTAGGAGGCCCGCAAAAATGGTGCAATGAGATTTAACAGATTTCACTGCGCCATTTTTTACATCATTTTTAATACCTGCTCAGAGCAGATGTTAAAGTCAATCTCACATAGAAACCTGTGGGCCTCCTTGCACTTTTCTACAGTAGCGACAACATTTTTTATTCTAGTGCAGAAAAGCACCACAATAGCATCAAAAGTGTAGACGCTATTGTGCTAATAACCGCCATGTTGCATCGTAATATAAGTACTACGCATCCATGGGGTAGTTAGGTGACGGTAAGGGCGTGCAGAAAAAGTGGCCCATCAGCTCTGATGCGCCAAGCTCTGATGCACCACTTTTTCTTAAATATTGGCCATGATGTGGTCAATGTTGTGTTGTGTTTCGGAGCTGTGCAATCAACAGACTATTTGCATCATCTGCACACTAGCACATATGTCCCCCTCTGCAATCTTCTTCTGTGTTCTTCTGTTCTTCTGTTCTTCCCTTCTGTTCTTCTGTGTTCTTCCGGTCTTCTGTGTTCTTCTTCTCTGTTCTTCTCTGTTCTTCTCTGTTCTTCTCTGTTCTTCTGCTCTTCTGTTCTTCTGTTCTTCTGTTCTTCTGTTCTTCTGTTCTTCTGTCTTCTGTTCTTCTGTCTTCTGTTCTCCTGTCTTCGGCTCTTCTACCTCCTCCGTCTTCTTCCCCCGAGCCTGCCCTCCTGCTCCTTCCTCATCCCCCTCCCTCACTCGCCTCCCCCTCTCTCACCCCTAGCTAACCCGTTCGCTATCTACCTCCCTCACTCCTCCTATCTTCCTATCTCTCTAGCTCCCTATCTCACTATCTAACTCCCCCACTCTCCACCTCCTCCTACCTACCTATCTGTCTATCTATCTATTTCCCTATCTATCGACTTCTCTATCTATTTTCTCTATCTATTTCTCTATCTCTCCCCCACTCCCGCCACCCCCTCTACTACCTATCTCCCTATCCTCCCACTCTACCTCTCTCCCTCACCCACCTCTACAACCCCCCCTCCCCTATCTTCACAACCCTACTCCTATCTCTCTCCCTAATCTCCAAACCTCCTAACACTCACCCTCCTCCACCCTAAACCCCCTCCCCCAGCTCCTCTCACTCTACCTGTCCCCCCCCCTCCCTCGCGCTTTCCCGCCGCGACCTCCTGCACGCCCCCGCCCCCCAGCTCCCATTCGCCCCCAGCTGACCCCTCCCCCCCCCTCCTACCTCTTATGGCGGCCGCTGCGCGACAGTGGTAGCGACCCTTGACCCAAGGGTAGGTCGCTCCCCCTGCCGCTGCAGCTCCTCCAAGTTCCCGAGTTCCTGTGTTCCTGAGACCCACCTAACTGTAAGTACCCCCCTCCTCCCAGCCCCTCGCCCTGCCCCGCGCCACTCACCTTCTCTCCTGCTCCTGCTTCTTTTCCTCCTCTCTGTCTCTTCTTTCTCGCTCCCCCTCTGCAATCTTCTTCTGTGTTCTTCTGTTCTTCTCTTCTGTTCTTCTGTTCTTCCCTTCTGTTCTTCTGTGTTCTTCCGGTCTTCTGTGTTCTTCTTCTCTGTTCTTCTCTGTTCTTCTCTGTTCTTCTCTGTTCTTCTGCTCTTCTGTTCTTCTGTTCTTCTGTTCTTCTGTTCTTCTGTCCTTCTGTCTTCTGTTCTTCTGTTCTTCTGTCTTCTGTTCTTCTGTCTTCTGTTCTCCTGTCTTCGGCTCTTCTACCTCCTCCGTCTTCTTCCCCCGAGCCTGCCCTCCTGCTCCTTCCTCATCCCCCTCCCTCACTCGCCTCCCCCTCTCTCACCCCTAGCTAACCCGTTCGCTATCTACCTCCCTCACTCCTCCTATCTTCCTATCTCTCTAGCTCCCTATCTCACTATCTAACTCCCCCACTCTCCACCTCCTCCTACCTACCTATCTGTCTATCTATCTATTTCCCTATCTATCGACTTCTCTATCTATTTTCTCTATCTATTTCTCTATCTCTCCCCCCCTCCCGCCACCCCCTCTACTACCTATCTCCCTATCCTCTCACTCTACCTCTCTCCCTCACCCACCTCTACAACCCCCCCTCCCCTATCTTCACAACCCTACTCCTATCTCTCTCCCTAATCTCCAAACCTCCTAACACTCACCCTCCTCCACCCTAAACCCCCTCCCCCAGCTCCTCTCACTCTACCTGTCCCCCCCCCCTCCCTCGCGCTTTCCCGCCGCGACCTCCTGCACGCCCCCCCCCCAGCTCCCATTCGCCCCCAGCTGACCCCTCCCCCCCTCCTACCTCTTATGGCGGCCGCTGCGCGACAGTGGTAGCGACCCTTGACCCAAGGGTAGGTCGCTCCCCCTGCCGCTGCAGCTCCTCCAAGTTCCCGAGTTCCTGTGTTCCTGAGACCCACCTAACTGTAAGTACCCCCCTCCTCCCAGCCCCTCGCCCTGCCCCGCGCCACTCACCTTCTCTCCTGCTCCTGCTTCTTTTCCTCCTCTCTGTCTCTTCCTCCTCGCTCCCCCTCTGCAATCTTCTTCTGTGTTCTTCTGTTCTTCTCTTCTGTTCTTCTGTTCTTCCCTTCTGTTCTTCTGTGTTCTTCCGGTCTTCTGTGTTCTTCTTCTCTGTTCTTCTCTGTTCTTCTCTGTTCTTCTCTGTTCTTCTGCTCTTCCGATCTTCTGTTCTTCTGTTCTTCTGTTCTTCTGTCCTTCTGTCTTCTGTTCTTCTGTTCTTCTGTCTTCTGTTCTTCTGTTCTTCTGTCTTCTGTTCTTCTGTCTTCTGTTCTCCTGTCTTCGGCTCTTCTACCTCCTCCGTCTTCTTCCCCCGAGCCTGCCCTCCTGCTCCTTCCTCATCCCCCTCCCTCACTCGCCTCCCCCTCTCTCACCCCTAGCTAACCCGTTCGCTATCTACCTCCCTCACTCCTCCTATCTTCCTATCTCTCTAGCTCCCTATCTCACTATCTAACTCCCCCACTCTCCACCTCCTCCTACCTACCTATCTGTCTATCTATCTATTTCCCTATCTATCGACTTCTCTATCTATTTTCTCTATCTATTTCTCTATCTCTCCCCCCCTCCCGCCACCCCCTCTACTACCTATCTCCCTATCCTCTCACTCTACCTCTCTCCCTCACCCACCTCTACAACCCCCCCTCCCCTATCTTCACAACCCTACTCCTATCTCTCTCCCTAATCTCCAAACCTCCTAACACTCACCCTCCTCCACCCTAAACCCCCTCCCCCAGCTCCTCTCACTCTACCTGTCCCCCCCCCTCCCTCGCGCTTTCCCGCCGCGACCTCCTGCACGCCCCGCCCCCCAGCTCCCATTCGCCCCCAGCTGACCCCTCCCCCCCCCTCCTACCTCTTATGGCGGCCGCTGCGCGACAGTGGTAGCGACCCTTGACCCAAGGGTAGGTCGCTCCCCCTGCCACTGCAGCTCCTCCAAGTTCCCGAGTTCCTGTGTTCCTGAGACCCACCTAACTGTAAGTACCCCCCTCCTCCCAGCCCCTCGCCCTGCCCCGCGCCACTCACCTTCTCTCCTGCTCCTGCTTCTTTTCCTCCTCTCTGTCTCTTCCTCCTCGCTCCCCCTCTGCAATCTTCTTCTGTGTTCTTCTGTTCTTCTCTTCTGTTCTTCTGTTCTTCCCTTCTGTTCTTCTGTGTTCTTCCGGTCTTCTGTGTTCTTCTTCTCTGTTCTTCTCTGTTCTTCTCTGTTCTTCTCTGTTCTTCTGCTCTTCCGATCTTCTGTTCTTCTGTTCTTCTGTTCTTCTGTTCTTCTGTCCTTCTGTCTTCTGTTCTTCTGTTCTTCTGTCTTCTGTTCTTCTGTCTTCTGTTCTCCTGTCTTCGGCTCTTCTACCTCCTCCGTCTTCTTCCCCCGAGCCTGCCCTCCTGCTCCTTCCTCATCCCCCTCCCTCACTCGCCTCCCCCTCTCTCACCCCTAGCTAACCCGTTCGCTATCTACCTCCCTCACTCCTCCTATCTTCCTATCTCTCTAGCTCCCTATCTCACTATCTAACTCCCCCACTCTCCACCTCCTCCTACCTACCTATCTGTCTATCTATCTATTTCCCTATCTATCGACTTCTCTATCTATTTTCTCTATCTATTTCTCTATCTCTCCCCCCTCCCGCCACCCCCTCTACTACCTATCTCCCTATCCTCTCACTCTACCTCTCTCCCTCACCCACCTCTACAACCCCCCCTCCCCTATCTTCACAACCCTACTCCTATCTCTCTCCCTAATCTCCAAACCTCCTAACACTCACCCTCCTCCACCCTAAACCCCCTCCCCCAGCTCCTCTCACTCTACCTGTCCCCCCCCCTCCCTCGCGCTTTCCCGCCGCGACCTCCTGCACGCCCCCGCCCCCCAGCTCCCATTCGCCCCCAGCTGACCCCTCCCCCCCCCTCCTACCTCTTATGGCGGCCGCTGCGCGACAGTGGTAGCGACCCTTGACCCAAGGGTAGGTCGCTCCCCCTGCCGCTGCAGCTCCTCCAAGTTCCCGAGTTCCTGTGTTCCTGAGACCCACCTAACTGTAAGTACCCCCCTCCTCCCAGCCCCTCGCCCTGCCTGCGCCACTCACCTTCTCTCCTGCTCCTGCTTCTTTTCCTCCTCTCTGTCTCTTCCTCCTCGCTCCCCCTCTGCAATCTTCTTCTGTGTTCTTCTGTTCTTCTCTTCTGTTCTTCTGTTCTTCCCTTCTGTTCTTCTGTGTTCTTCCGGTCTTCTGTGTTCTTCTTCTCTGTTCTTCTCTGTTCTTCTCTGTTCTTCTCTGTTCTTCTGCTCTTCCGATCTTCTGTTCTTCTGTTCTTCTGTTCTTCTGTCCTTCTGTCTTCTGTTCTTCTGTTCTTCTGTCTTCTGTTCTTCTGTCTTCTGTTCTCCTGTCTTCGGCTCTTCTACCTCCTCCGTCTTCTTCCCCCGAGCCTGCCCTCCTGCTCCTTCCTCATCCCCCTCCCTCACTCGCCTCCCCCTCTCTCACCCCTAGCTAACCCGTTCGCTATCTACCTCCCTCACTCCTCCTATCTTCCTATCTCTCTAGCTCCCTATCTCACTATCTAACTCCCCCACTCTCCACCTCCTCCTACCTACCTATCTGTCTATCTATCTATTTCCCTATCTATCGACTTCTCTATCTATTTTCTCTATCTATTTCTCTATCTCTCCCCCCCTCCCGCCACCCCCTCTACTACCTATCTCCCTATCCTCTCACTCTACCTCTCTCCCTCACCCACCTCTACAACCCCCCCTCCCCTATCTTCACAACCCTACTCCTATCTCTCTCCCTAATCTCCAAACCTCCTAACACTCACCCTCCTCCACCCTAAACCCCCTCCCCCAGCTCCTCTCACTCTACCTGTCCCCCCCCCCCCCTCGCGCTTTCCCGCCGCGACCTCCTGCACGCCCCCCCCCCAGCTCCCATTCGCCCCCAGCTGACCCCTCCCCCCCTCCTACCTCTTATGGCGGCCGCTGCGCGACAGTGGTAGCGACCCTTGACCCAAGGGTAGGTCGCTCCCCCTGCCGCTGCAGCTCCTCCAAGTTCCCGAGTTCCTGTGTTCCTGAGACCCACCTAACTGTAAGTACCCCCCTCCTCCCAGCCCCTCGCCCTGCCCCGCGCCACTCACCTTCTCTCCTGCTCCTGCTTCTTTTCCTCCTCTCTGTCTCTTCCTCCTCGCTCCCCCTCTGCAATCTTCTTCTGTGTTCTTCTGTTCTTCTCTTCTGTTCTTCTGTTCTTCCCTTCTGTTCTTCTGTGTTCTTCCGGTCTTCTGTGTTCTTCTTCTCTGTTCTTCTCTGTTCTTCTCTGTTCTTCTCTGTTCTTCTGCTCTTCCGATCTTCTGTTCTTCTGTTCTTCTGTTCTTCTGTCCTTCTGTCTTCTGTTCTTCTGTTCTTCTGTCTTCTGTTCTTCTGTTCTTCTGTCTTCTGTTCTTCTGTCTTCTGTTCTCCTGTCTTCGGCTCTTCTACCTCCTCCGTCTTCTTCCCCCGAGCCTGCCCTCCTGCTCCTTCCTCATCCCCCTCCCTCACTCGCCTCCCCCTCTCTCACCCCTAGCTAACCCGTTCGCTATCTACCTCCCTCACTCCTCCTATCTTCCTATCTCTCTAGCTCCCTATCTCACTATCTAACTCCCCCACTCTCCACCTCCTCCTACCTACCTATCTGTCTATCTATCTATTTCCCTATCTATCGACTTCTCTATCTATTTTCTCTATCTATTTCTCTATCTCTCCCCCCCTCCCGCCACCCCCTCTACTACCTATCTCCCTATCCTCTCACTCTACCTCTCTCCCTCACCCACCTCTACAACCCCCCCTCCCCTATCTTCACAACCCTACTCCTATCTCTCTCCCTAATCTCCAAACCTCCTAACACTCACCCTCCTCCACCCTAAACCCCCTCCCCCAGCTCCTCTCACTCTACCTGTCCCCCCCCCTCCCTCGCGCTTTCCCGCCGCGACCTCCTGCACGCCCCGCCCCCCAGCTCCCATTCGCCCCCAGCTGACCCCTCCCCCCCCCTCCTACCTCTTATGGCGGCCGCTGCGCGACAGTGGTAGCGACCCTTGACCCAAGGGTAGGTCGCTCCCCCTGCCACTGCAGCTCCTCCAAGTTCCCGAGTTCCTGTGTTCCTGAGACCCACCTAACTGTAAGTACCCCCCTCCTCCCAGCCCCTCGCCCTGCCCCGCGCCACTCACCTTCTCTCCTGCTCCTGCTTCTTTTCCTCCTCTCTGTCTCTTCCTCCTCGCTCCCCCTCTGCAATCTTCTTCTGTGTTCTTCTGTTCTTCTCTTCTGTTCTTCTGTTCTTCCCTTCTGTTCTTCTGTGTTCTTCCGGTCTTCTGTGTTCTTCTTCTCTGTTCTTCTCTGTTCTTCTCTGTTCTTCTCTGTTCTTCTGCTCTTCCGATCTTCTGTTCTTCTGTTCTTCTGTTCTTCTGTCCTTCTGTCTTCTGTTCTTCTGTTCTTCTGTCTTCTGTTCTTCTGTCTTCTGTTCTCCTGTCTTCGGCTCTTCTACCTCCTCCGTCTTCTTCCCCCGAGCCTGCCCTCCTGCTCCTTCCTCATCCCCCTCCCTCACTCGCCTCCCCCTCTCTCACCCCTAGCTAACCCGTTCGCTATCTACCTCCCTCACTCCTCCTATCTTCCTATCTCTCTAGCTCCCTATCTCACTATCTAACTCCCCCACTCTCCACCTCCTCCTACCTACCTATCTGTCTATCTATCTATTTCCCTATCTATCGACTTCTCTATCTATTTTCTCTATCTATTTCTCTATCTCTCCCCCCTCCCGCCACCCCCTCTACTACCTATCTCCCTATCCTCTCACTCTACCTCTCTCCCTCACCCACCTCTACAACCCCCCCTCCCCTATCTTCACAACCCTACTCCTATCTCTCTCCCTAATCTCCAAACCTCCTAACACTCACCCTCCTCCACCCTAAACCCCCTCCCCCAGCTCCTCTCACTCTACCTGTCCCCCCCCCTCCCTCGCGCTTTCCCGCCGCGACCTCCTGCACGCCCCCGCCCCCCAGCTCCCATTCGCCCCCAGCTGACCCCTCCCCCCCCCTCCTACCTCTTATGGCGGCCGCTGCGCGACAGTGGTAGCGACCCTTGACCCAAGGGTAGGTCGCTCCCCCTGCCGCTGCAGCTCCTCCAAGTTCCCGAGTTCCTGTGTTCCTGAGACCCACCTAACTGTAAGTACCCCCCTCCTCCCAGCCCCTCGCCCTGCCTGCGCCACTCACCTTCTCTCCTGCTCCTGCTTCTTTTCCTCCTCTCTGTCTCTTCCTCCTCGCTCCCCCTCTGCAATCTTCTTCTGTGTTCTTCTGTTCTTCTCTTCTGTTCTTCTGTTCTTCCCTTCTGTTCTTCTGTGTTCTTCCGGTCTTCTGTGTTCTTCTTCTCTGTTCTTCTCTGTTCTTCTCTGTTCTTCTCTGTTCTTCTGCTCTTCCGATCTTCTGTTCTTCTGTTCTTCTGTTCTTCTGTCCTTCTGTCTTCTGTTCTTCTGTTCTTCTGTCTTCTGTTCTCCTGTCTTCGGCTCTTCTACCTCCTCCGTCTTCTTCCCCCGAGCCTGCCCTCCTGCTCCTTCCTCATCCCCCTCCCTCACTCGCCTCCCCCTCTCTCACCCCTAGCTAACCCGTTCGCTATCTACCTCCCTCACTCCTCCTATCTTCCTATCTCTCTAGCTCCCTATCTCACTATCTAACTCCCCCACTCTCCACCTCCTCCTACCTACCTATCTGTCTATCTATCTATTTCCCTATCTATCGACTTCTCTATCTATTTTCTCTATCTATTTCTCTATCTCTCCCCCCCTCCCGCCACCCCCTCTACTACCTATCTCCCTATCCTCTCACTCTACCTCTCTCCCTCACCCACCTCTACAACCCCCCCTCCCCTATCTTCACAACCCTACTCCTATCTCTCTCCCTAATCTCCAAACCTCCTAACACTCACCCTCCTCCACCCTAAACCCCCTCCCCCAGCTCCTCTCACTCTACCTGTCCCCCCCCCTCCCTCGCGCTTTCCCGCCGCGACCTCCTGCACGCCCCCGCCCCCCAGCTCCCATTCGCCCCCAGCTGACCCCTCCCCCCCCTCCTACCTCTTATGGCGGCCGCTGCGCGACAGTGGTAGCGACCCTTGACCCAAGGGTAGGTCGCTCCCCCTGCCGCTGCAGCTCCTCCAAGTTCCCGAGTTCCTGTGTTCCTGAGACCCACCTAACTGTAAGTACCCCCCTCCTCCCAGCCCCTCGCCCTGCCCCGCGCCACTCACCTTCTCTCCTGCTCCTGCTTCTTTTCCTCCTCTCTGTCTCTTCCTCCTCGCTCCCCCTCTGCAATCTTCTTCTGTGTTCTTCTGTTCTTCTCTTCTGTTCTTCTGTTCTTCCCTTCTGTTCTTCTGTGTTCTTCCGGTCTTCTGTGTTCTTCTTCTCTGTTCTTCTCTGTTCTTCTCTGTTCTTCTCTGTTCTTCTGCTCTTCCGATCTTCTGTTCTTCTGTTCTTCTGTTCTTCTGTCCTTCTGTCTTCTGTTCTTCTGTTCTTCTGTCTTCTGTTCTTCTGTTCTTCTGTCTTCTGTTCTTCTGTCTTCTGTTCTCCTGTCTTCGGCTCTTCTACCTCCTCCGTCTTCTTCCCCCGAGCCTGCCCTCCTGCTCCTTCCTCATCCCCCTCCCTCACTCGCCTCCCCCTCTCTCACCCCTAGCTAACCCGTTCGCTATCTACCTCCCTCACTCCTCCTATCTTCCTATCTCTCTAGCTCCCTATCTCACTATCTAACTCCCCCACTCTCCACCTCCTCCTACCTACCTATCTGTCTATCTATCTATTTCCCTATCTATCGACTTCTCTATCTATTTTCTCTATCTATTTCTCTATCTCTCCCCCCTCCCGCCACCCCCTCTACTACCTATCTCCCTATCCTCTCACTCTACCTCTCTCCCTCACCCACCTCTACAACCCCCCCTCCCCTATCTTCACAACCCTACTCCTATCTCTCTCCCTAATCTCCAAACCTCCTAACACTCACCCTCCTCCACCCTAAACCCCCTCCCCCAGCTCCTCTCACTCTACCTGTCCCCCCCTCCCTCGCGCTTTCCCGCCGCGACCTCCTGCACGCCCCCGCCCCCCAGCTCCCATTCGCCCCCAGCTGACCCCTCCCCCCCCCTCCTACCTCTTATGGCGGCCGCTGCGCGACAGTGGTAGCGACCCTTGACCCAAGGGTAGGTCGCTCCCCCTGCCGCTGCAGCTCCTCCAAGTTCCCGAGTTCCTGTGTTCCTGAGACCCACCTAACTGTAAGTACCCCCCTCCTCCCAGCCCCTCGCCCTGCCCCGCGCCACTCACCTTCTCTCCTGCTCCTGCTTCTTTTCCTCCTCTCTGTCTCTTCCTCCTCGCTCCCCCTCTGCAATCTTCTTCTGTGTTCTTCTGTTCTTCTCTTCTGTTCTTCTGTTCTTCCCTTCTGTTCTTCTGTGTTCTTCCGGTCTTCTGTGTTCTTCTTCTCTGTTCTTCTCTGTTCTTCTGCTCTTCCGATCTTCTGTTCTTCTGTTCTTCTGTTCTTCTGTCCTTCTGTCTTCTGTTCTTCTGTTCTTCTGTCTTCTGTTCTTCTGTCTTCTGTTCTCCTGTCTTCGGCTCTTCTACCTCCTCCGTCTTCTTCCCCCGAGCCTGCCCTCCTGCTCCTTCCTCATCCCCCTCCCTCACTCGCCTCCCCCTCTCTCACCCCTAGCTAACCCGTTCGCTATCTACCTCCCTCACTCCTCCTATCTTCCTATCTCTCTAGCTCCCTATCTCACTATCTAACTCCCCCACTCTCCACCTCCTCCTACCTACCTATCTGTCTATCTATCTATTTCCCTATCTATCGACTTCTCTATCTATTTTCTCTATCTATTTCTCTATCTCTCCCCCCCCTCCCGCCACGCCCTCTACTACCTATCTCCCTATCCTCTCACTCTACCTCTCTCCCTCACCCACCTCTACAACCCCCCCTCCCCTATCTTCACAACCCTACTCCTATCTCTCTCCCTAATCTCCAAACCTCCTAACACTCACCCTCCTCCACCCTAAACCCCCTCCCCCAGCTCCTCTCACTCTACCTGTCCCCCCCCTCCCTCGCGCTTTCCCGCCGCGACCTCCTGCACGCCCCCGCCCCCCAGCTCCCATTCGCCCCCAGCTGACCCCTCCCCCCCCTCCTACCTCTTATGGCGGCCGCTGCGCGACTGCGCAGCGGGCGCGCCGGAGGCGCGCCAGAGGCAAGCCCATCTGCGCCCGTCTGCGCCTGGCCCGCGCCCAGCGCCACGACCCCTGGTCCCCAGCTCCCCCAAGCCCCGCTGATCCGCTACGACCCCACCACCCTCCACGCCCTCAACCCAGGGCGCTCCAAAACCTGCTTCCTAGCTCACCCTAAACGCACCCATGGACCCTTCGCCTGCAACTCCTGCAAACGCATCTTCCACCACGCAACTACCACGACCACAAGCCCACGCGCCATCAACCACCTCAAGTGCATCCTGATCAACGCTCGTTCCGTCCACAAGCACGCCGTTGAAATTTGGGACCTCCTGGACTCCACAGCCCCGGACGTCGCCTTCATCACGGAGACATGGATGAACGCCTCCTCTGCTCCAGACATCGCTACCGCCATCCCCGAAGGCTACAAGATCTCCAGAAAAGACCGCACCAACCAAGTAGGAGGAGGTGTCACCATCATCTTCAAAGACTCCATCAGCGTCACCACCTCCACCGAAGACCCCCCCTCGCCGCTGAACACCTGCATTTTCAGATTCGCACCGACCCAAGGACCACCCTCAGAGGATCCCTCGTCTACCGTCCTCCCGGACCTCGCGCCTCTTTCAGCGACGCCATCGCCGACTTCATCTCCCCGCACGCCCTCGCCTCACCGGACTACATCCTCCTAGGCGACCTCAACTTCCATCTGGAACAAAACAACGACCCCAACACCACCACCCTGATCGACAACCTCGCCAACCTCGGCCTCAAACAACTGGTGAACACCGCCACCCACATCGCCGGACACACGCTCGACCCTATCTTCTCCGCCAGCAAACACGTCTTCTTCAGCCACACCTCTGCCCTACACTGGACCGACCACAGCTGCGTCCACTTCACATTCCGACGCGAGACCTCCCACCTCCGCACTCAACCCATCCCTCGTCGACAGTGGAACAAGATCCCTGAAGAGCAACTCTTCTCCGCTCTCGCCGCCAACCAACCCACCCTCACCACCGACCCCAACGACGCAGCTCTCAACCTCACAAACTGGATCTCCAACTGCGCTGACAACCTTGCTCCCCTCAAACGCACGCATCGACAGACCAACACCAAAAAACCTCTCTGGTTCTCTGACACCCTCAAAGAATCAAAGAAAACTTGTCGTGCCCTTGAGAAGGCCTGGCGCAAGGACCACACCGCTGACAACATGACCGCCCTCAAGAACGCTACACGCGAACACCACCACCTGATCCGCACTGCCAAAAGGAACTTTTTCACCGACAGACTAGACAAAAACAGCCACAACAGCAGAGAACTCTTCAGCATCGTCAAAGAGTTCTCCAACCCCAGCGCCAGCGCCAACGCCGTCACGCCCTCACAGGATTTGTGCGAATCCCTCGCCACTTTCTTCCATCGCAAGATCAGCGACCTCCACGACAGCTTCGGACACCAGACCCAACCATACACCACTGAACCCGCTTCCCCGGACATCACCCTCAACAACTGGACCCACATCAACACAGAAGAAACCAAATCCATCATGAACTCTATCCACTCCGGCGCCCCTTCGGACCCCTGCCCGCACTTCATCTTTAACAAAGCCGACGACATCATCGCCCCGCACCTCCAGACCGTCATCAATTCTTCTTTTTCTTCTGCTACCTTCCCCGAATGCTGGAAGCACGCTGAAGTCAACGCCCTACTAAAGAAACCTACGGCTGACCCAAGCGACCTGAAAAACTTCCGCCCCATCTCTCTTCTACCTTTCCCAGCCAAGGTAATAGAAAAGACCGTCAACAAACAGCTGACCACCTTCCTGGAAGACAACAACCTGCTCGACCCTTCACAAACCGGATTCCGAACCAACCACAGCACGGAAACCGCCCTCATCTCAGTCACAGACGACATCAGAACCCTGATGGACAATGGTGAAACAGTCGCCTTCATTCTCCTCGACCTCTCGGCTGCCTTTGACACCGTCTGTCACCGCACCCTAATCACCCGCCTACGCTCCACCGGGATCCAAGGCCAGGCCCTGGACTGGATCGCCTCCTTCCTCGCTAACCGCTCCCAAAGAGTTTACCTCCCTCCGTTTCGCTCAGAACCCACCAAGATCATCTGCGGCGTACCTCAAGGCTCATCGCTCAGCCCGACACTCTTCAATGTCTACATGAGCCCCCTCGCCGACATCGTACGCAAGCACGACATCATCATCACCTCCTACGCCGACGACACCCAACTTGTACTCTCCCTCACCAAGGACCCCGCCAGCGCCAAGACCAACCTACAAGAGGGTATGAAGGACGTCGCAGATTGGATGAGGCTCAGCCGCCTAAAGCTGAACTCTGAAAAAACGGAAGTCCTCATCCTCGGCAACACCCCGTCCGCCTGGGACGACTCCTGGTGGCCCACGGCCCTCGGCACCGCACCCCGCAGACCACGCCCGCAACCTCGGCTTCATCTTGGACCCTCTTCTCACCATGACCAAGCAAGTCAACGCCGTGTCCTCCGCCTGCTTCCTCACTCTCCGCATGCTCCGCAAGATCTTCCGCTGGATCCCCGCCGACACCAGAAAAACCGTGACCCACGCCCTTGTCACGAGTCGCCTGGACTACGGCAACACCCTCTACGCCGGGACCACCGCCAAACTCCAAAACCGCCTGCAACGCATCCAAAACGCCTCGGCCCGCCTCATCCTCGACGTACCCTGCAACAGCCACATCTCCGCACACCTGAGACACCTGCATTGGCTCCCAGTCAGCAAAAGGATCACCTTCCGGCTTCTCACCCACGCACACAAAGCCCTCCACAACAAGGGACCGGAATACCTCAACAGACGCCTCAGCTTCTACGTCCCCACCCGCCCCCTCCGCTCCGCTGGCCTCGCACTTGCTGCCGTCCCTCGCACCCGCCGCTCCACGGCGGGTGGGAGATCTTTCTCCTTCCTGGCGGCCAAGACCTGGAACTCCCTCCCCACCAGCCTCAGGACCACCCAGGACCACTCCGCTTTCCGGAGACTCCTAAAGACTTGGCTGTTCGAGCAGCGATAACCCCCCCTTTCCCCCCTAGCGCCTTGAGACCCGCACGGGTGAGTAGCGCGCTTTATAAATGTTAATGATTTGATTTGATTTGATATGTAGCTAAGTTGGATGAACAGTTCCTTTCTGTATGTGCATGGACGTCTCCACAAGATCATGCTATGGTCTGGTTGTTCACAACTCCTGCTAGTAGGACTTGGGTACCAGGCACCCAAGCCACCATTGGTATCATTATAAAATGCCCTATGCTGCGGTTAAAATTGTCAAACTTTATGCAGTTCTGCTTCCCACCTATATTTGGCAGCGAGACACACCATCCTCCCAGAACCTGTGTTTCCACATGGTACTGTTAGCATGTCAGACCTTAATAGGTAAACTTACAAGGAGACCCGAATAGGCCGATGGACCTTTTGACTGCGCTTCGAGTAGTTCCCACCATGTAACCCCGTACCAATACAAATCGATAGCAATAACAATCAATGTCATCCACAATCATTAGGAGTCAGTAATTTCCACTCACCATGACCACGCAGCCATAAATAACCACAACTTTATGTAAAAGTTATAATGTTTATTTCCCTCTATTAACAATGCTAATGTCACGTCAATTAGGCCCTTATTAAAACCCTGGCAGTCAGTGATAAAGTGGCGATCATACCACCCACAGGCTGGCAGTAATTACCGCCAAATTATGACCATGGCGGAAAGAGCTCAGATAGACAGTCACTTTAACACACCAACAGCCAGGGAGGAAACAAGAGCCACCACGGCGGTAGCCGCCTACAGCCAGGCGGTAGACAATGTTCCGCCCACCGTATTATGACAGCCCAATCTGCCACCTTTTCCAGGGTGGTACCAACGACATCAAAAGCCTGGCGGAAACACTGCACAGAAGGGAAAGGACTCTCCATTGGAGACACATGGAACAACCACGCCGTCATGGAACCGAGCTGCAAATATTTCCGATGATCTTTTACGTCCTGCTCCACCACGAACACCAATGACGGCGAAGAATACCACAGTGAGTACAGCCTCCCAGCACACAAGGGAGGGGGGAGGAAAAAGAGAGTGACACGCACAACACACACCCCCACCTCCAACACCATACACACAATCAGATGCAGTAAGAAAACATATATACCCAGTACCCCTCAGGAATAATGCAAGGACAACGCGAATAGATGAAAGTGAGTGTAATAATATAAATACTGTAGAAATATGTACATCCAATCTAAAAGTATATACATATGTACAATTCAAGGGACACTGCCAGTCCTCAATGTGTGTGGGCCACAGGGCCACATGACAAAGTCCAAGGCCCCACTTGTCTCCTACCACAACACGGAGAGAACACTGCAGGGGCGTCATTTGGAAAATTGGCAGGCACCTCAGGGGGATGGGGAATGGAGGGAACCTCAGCCAGCAGATGGAACAACACCACTGGTCCTTGAGGGGGCAACATGCCGATTACTTTGTCCTGGGGAGTGCAAGGCCACAGCCTCTCAAGTGGGTGACTTGCCCACTGGCTCTGGAGGGGACAACATGCCCTGTGCTTGATCCTGGTGAGTGCAAGGCAACAGTCTCTCAAGTGGGTGACTTACCCACTGCTTGGTCCTGGGGAGTGCAAGTCCACAGTATCTCAAGTGGGTGACTTGTCCACATGCTCTGGAGGGGACAACTTGCTCTGTGCACTGTCCTGGGAAGTGCAAGGCCACAGTCTCTCAAGTGGGTGACTTGACCACTGGCTCTGGAGGGGCATTGTGCCCTGTGAACTTCATCCTGGGGAGGATGGGGTGAGTGGGTGGCTTCCCACTGGTTCTGGAGGGGACATGGTGCCCTGTGATCTTCATCCTGGGGAGGATGGGGTGAGTGGGAGGCTTCCCCACTGGTTCTGGAGGGGGCAACATGCCCTGTAATGCAGATCTTGGGGAGTGCAAGGTCACAGCCTCTCAAGTTGGTGTCATTCCCACATGATTTGCAGGGGGCAGGCCGCACAACAACCCATAGAGCATGGGAACTAACAAACATTTTCCCAGGGGCCACAAAGTTTGGTCTGTGGTGTGACCGAGGGCCACACTGATTCTAGCAGCATGGTGATCAAAGGGAGGAGGGGCCTCTGGATGGGGAGGGGTTGTGGCGTTATGGGGGGTGCAAGAGTCAGCAAAGCATATAGATCTAGCGGCTGAATCACTCAATGTGAATCCAGAAAACCTGGCATTCATCCCAGCTTCCCCATTTTACCAAATTGTGTGATCATAGGCAACTGTTTTATTTCACGTTCCCTTCATTATTGCATGTGGGAGGACCTCACAATGCATGACTTCAGTATGTGTGCTGTGCGAACCCTTCTCCTGTGTTTTATTTAATAAACTATGAAGTTGTTCAGGTATAATAGCAAATCAGGCCAATCAAAGATTGCAGATAACAACTGATTTAATTCATTATTGGCATTGTTATCAAAGTGGGGGTATGAATGAATGTTTCTGAATTTGTATTTGAAATCTATTGTTCGAAAAAAAATACTTCTCCATGCACTGATATGATCTGAAGTAGTAAGTTGAAATGGTCCTGTGTGTAAATGAAAAACACTTTGAAAGTGTTTCTGCAGTTAAGCGGTTCAGTACTCCTTCCTTACTTCCTTTCTTTATCTTCAATAATGTTTAAATAAAGTATTGCCTGTTGAGTTCAGTAAACAGCAGCCTAGTGCTACTGCTGCCCTTGGGGGGCACATGTAAAGGTCAAAAGAGCTGCCTGTGGCCCTGGGCCGTAATTTCAGTATCACTGTCATAAAGGCAGGTCTACAGAATGTCCGCCGGCGGTGACGGCTGTTCAGTGGTGGCAGTGGTGGTGATGCTGCTGCTGGTGGTTGTCGGGGGAAGCTCCTGCCCATCCCCTGCAGCCTCGGACGGCTGCCCACTGCTGGTGGTGGTGGTATTGTTGCTGCTGCTGGCGGTGGTTGTGGGGGGAAGCTACTGCCCATCCCCTGCAGCCTCAAACGGCTGCCCACTGCTGGTGGTGGTGGTGCTGCTGCTGGCGGTGGTTGTGAGGGGAAGCTCCTACCCATCCCCTGCAGTCTTGGATGGCTGCACAATCATGTTTGGTGGTAGGGGCTCCGACTGAGTACCAGCACCAGGCCCCTTGTCCTTTCGGCCTGCTGGTGCAGGCCCCTTGCCTTTCCTGGCAGCAGCTGGGGATTGCTCCTTGCCCTTCCTGGCAGCAGATGGGGATGGCTCCTTGTCCTTCCTGGCAGCACTTGGGGCAGGCACCCTTTCCGTGAGGCAGCCTGGTGCCCTGGATCCTTTCCCACCACGAGTGGGTGTGGACACTACTGAGCCTGTGGGCTGGGTGTCTGAGGACAGGGTGGGGTAGGGAAGATGTCAATGGTGGAGAGGAAAAGTTGCTTAGGGACATTGGGGTGGGGAGATGGAGAAGGTATGGGAGTGGAGGTAGAGGGAGTGGTTGAGGGAGGTGTCTTTCTGCTGTGTTTGGGTGCAGGTGCATGGGCTGGATGCTGTTGTGAGGTGGATGGCTGTTGGGTGTCTGAGTGCTTGCATTTGTGGACTGTGGGAGGAGGGGGACAGACACAGTGGGAGAGGACACAAGGGACGTGTGCATGGCTGTTGTGGAGGTGTCTGCCAGTGAGGTGTGTAGTGATAGGTGTGCTGTGATGGTGGTAGTGGATATGGATGTAGTGCGTGCAGGTGTGAGTGTAGATGCAACTGGGAGGGAGGTGGAGGAGGACGGGGACACAGTGGAGGCAGTGTATGTTGGTATGTATGCATCTGGATGGTGTTTGTGTGAGTGCCTATGGTATGATGTGTGGTGCTTGTGTTTGCCTGTGCCACTGTTGTGTCTTGTCTTGTGTGCATGCTTGTCTGCCTGTGTGCTTGGGATAGGTTGGGGTTGAGGAGAATGGGATTTGAAAGAGGAAGCTGGAAGGGGGAGGGAGGAAACAGGGACAATGGCTGCCATCAGAGAGGAGGCCAGTGCCTGGATTGATCTCTGTTGGGCCGCCAATCTACTGTGGATGCCCTCCAGGAATGCATTGCATTGCTGCATCTGAGATACCAGCCCCTGGATGGCATTCACACTGGTTGACTGCCCTACAGAGATGGATCTCAGGAGTTCAATAGCCTCCTCACTCAGGGCAGCAGGGCTCACTGGGGCAAAGCCCGAGGTGCCTGGGGTGAAGGAGATGCCCACCCTCCTGGGTGAGCGGGCACGGGCAACTCGGTGAGGGGCTACTGGGAGGGCGGTGCTGGTACAGGGGTGGCGGCTGTACCTGCAGCTGGGTTGGTCACAGAGGTGCTCCCATCGGAGGAGGTATCTGAGTCAGTGTTGTCACCTCCTGTCTCCGCCGTGGTTCTCCTCTCGCCCTTCGTCCCACTGGTTCCCTCTGCGTCGGTGGACTCTGCCTCCTGGGTCCTGTGGGATGCAGCTTTCTCTGTCGGCGGTGGCCCAGGCTCCTCTGCCAGATGATGCTAATGCACACATGGACAGGATTACAGAAGGAGAAAGGGGGAGGGAGAGAAGGGAGCACTGGGTAAATCACAGCACGAACACCACAGTTGGCATACACGGCACCGTCACACACAGGGATCAGGATTGAGCACTATGCATTGCACTGCCATTGAATTGGTTAGATGCCACACCAAGATGAGGGCCAAACACTGCCAACTGCACGCCCCCTCGGACCCACAAAGCCCTGACTGACATGGAATGCTAGGTTACCTGCATTTGCCATACACCCATTATCCCTGAGCTGGATCACGCTGCAATGTCTGGCCTGGCATTAGGGGACTCCCGCTATCTCACAACCACCACCCCGATCCCATGCCACCTAACAATTATTGTAGTTAGGCAAACTGTACTCACCTACTTGTGGCTGCTGTGATGCCCTCAAGCGTCCATCCAGCTCTGAGTAGGCCACAGCCAGTAGGTGGACCATCAGGGGGTCAGGTTCTGACGGCATCCCTTCCTCATTGGGAGGCCATCCCTAGCTGGGCCTCCGCGGTCTTCCGTGCCCAGCACCTCAGTTCCTCACACCAATTCCTGCAGCGGGTGCTCCGCCTGCTGTAGTCCCCCAGGGTCCGCACTTCCTTGGCGATGGCACGCCACAATCCCTTCTTTTGATGGGCGCTGACCTGCAGAGGACAGCATTATACATACAATCCAGCCTGTCACACATATGGCCCACAAATCCTGTTTCCAACTCCATTGGCACACACATCGTCCGGCGCACACCATGTACACTACCACCAGGCATACCACCCCACATATGACATGATACCCGCACACACATCTCCATGCAGCCCTCCCACATGCATCGTGGCCAAGGTGTACTCACCTGTTGGTCTGGAGGCCCATACACCTGCCCATATGGGGGCAGGACCCCATCCACCAAGCGCTCCACCTCCATCGAAGTGAAGGCAAGGGCCCTTTCCCCAGTCACATGGGCTATGGTAGGTTACAGACACAGGTTACAGCAGCACACACAGTGTAGGTGGTGTCCTGTGGAAAGTCGGGAATCAAGTGAGGTTATAGACAGAAATTGGCGGTTACGTCCTTGGCGCTGAACACCATCACCGCCGATACTGATCCCCATTGGCCACTGTACTCCATAGAGCCCAATATTAGCCAATGAGGAATAGCACAGCGGTGCAAGACCGCCTTCAGCCATGACGCCCAATGTTGGTGCAGTTACCTCACTTCTACCTGTCTCTAAATACAGGACAGGCGGTCGCCATTTCATGGATGTGGACTACACACAGATCTTCCATAACTGTGTCATGTATGGAAATTGCACATACATTGCCATTCCCATTGTCCCATCATATTAATGTTGAATGACACTGAAGTGGTGGTTTATTGTACAAATTGCGACAGCCTACGCACTCTTGTGTCCCTTAGATACCTACCACTGCAAATGAATAGGAGAAAGAGACAAACCCCTGTATACAGACCCCTTGTGGACTTGGCTACACATTATACTCACCTATAGACTGGACGGGGCCACAATCACAGAGCTGGGTGCTCAATTGGAGCCTGACCTGATATCAGCTATCAGTCATCCCACTGGTATCCCCCCTAATGTGCAGGTTCTATCAGTGCTCCATTTCCTGGCACCTGGTTCTTTCCAAGTGACGGTGGGATTGGCAGCAGGAATGTCACAGCCAATGTTCTCAATCGTGCTGGCAAGGGTATTGTCTGCCCTGGTGAAACACATGTGCAGCTACATTTCATTCCCCCAGGTGGAAGATTTGGCCACTGTGAAAGCGGGATTCTATGCAATGGGACATAATGTCAATATTATTAGGGTGAATAACAGTACATATTTTGTGTTTGTCCCCCCGCCAGAATGAACAGGTGTTCAGGAATTGGAAGAGTTTCCAATCACTCAATGTGCAAATGGTGTGCCTGGTGGACTAGTACATCTCGCATGTTACTGCCAAGTATCCTGGGTCGGTGTATTTCGCCTGTGTTCTGAGGGATAGCAGGAACCCAAATGTGATGGCCCAACTACAGAGCCACATGGTGTGGCTCATAGGTGAGCCTGAGTCCCCATCCACTGTATGTCAGTGTATGCCTTAAAGTGTTATCCCCATAGCATTGTGTAAGGCTAAATTTTGTCCCTCAATACTTGCAGGTGCCTCTGGCTACCCAAACCTATTGTGGCTCCTGACCCCTGTGAGGAATGCCAGGACAGGGGCCTGAGAACCGTTATGATGATGCACATGGGTGAACCAGGAGAATAATCAAGAGGACCTTCGGTCTCCTGAAGGCCAGGTTCAGATGCTTGCATCTGACATGTGGATCCCTGTGCTACTCACCCGAGAAGGTCTGCCAGATAGTAGTGGCATGCTTCATATTGCACAACCTGTCCCTCAGACTACATGTGCCTTTTCTGCAGGAGGAGGGTACTGGAGATAACCCTGTGGCAGCAGTGGATCCTGAGGACAGTGAGGATGAGGAGGCAGAGGATGAGGATGAGGACAACAGACCATCAGTTATATGACAATACTTCCAATGACACACAGGAGAGACAGAGGAACTGACCATTGCTCTGACTATTGATGTTTTCTGTGTGGCTGTAGCATGAAGGCTTTAACTTCCTTTGCATCTCAACCTATTGTCACCTATGGCTTGTCCTTTTACAGATGTTGGTGATATGACAACAGTGTCCTGATGTGTTTACTGCAGACAGCTACAGGTCATTATTTGTATGCTATCACAGTGTTCAGATCATTTGCACTAGATGTGACTGTTCCCATAAATGCACATTTCCAACACATAAAAAGGTGTCACTCAAGTTGTGTGCAAGGGTGTTTATTGTAGTGTAAATAACTGATGGAAAAGTGTAATGGAATGGGGTGATGGGAGAGGAAAGTCCAGGGTATTTTTCCAGTCTGTTTTTAACACAGATCCAGTGTTCAAGGGGCCATCGGAAGGGGAGCAAAGGCAGTTCAAAGTTAATAAGGTGACAGGGTGGAACACAAGGGGGACAATCAGGAGAGTCTCATTTCCTGGCGTTGGTCTTGGTCTTGGCAAATGGCTCTGGCTTCTGTCTGGTCACAGGGAAAGTTTGTGGGGTGGTTCACCTTCTGCAGGGGGAGGCATACTGGTGGCCTGTGGGGCTTGTGGCGGGGCCTCCTGCCCACTAGCTGCAGTGGACGTGGAGGGCTGGTCAATAGACTGGCTAGTGGTAGGGGCCCGCTGGTGTGCTGTCGATTCCCTCATGATGTTGGCCATGTCTGCCAGCACCCCTGCTATAGAGATCATTGTGGTGTTGAGAGCCTGCAAGTCCACCCGGATCTCCTGAAGGTGTTCCTCCTGCAGCCGCTTGTTCTCCTGCATGTTGTTAAGGTTCTGGCCCATCGTGTCCTGGAATTGTTGGTAAGCCCCCAGGATCTTTGTGAGTGCCTCCTGGAGAGTCGGTTCCCTGGGCCTGTCCTCCCCCTGGCACACAGCGGTCCTCCCAGTGTCCCTGTTGCCCTGTGCCTCTGTCCCCTGAACGGTGTGCCCACTGCACTGACCCCAGGTCCCTGATTGTCTTGGGGGCAAGGTGTGGGGACATTGGGTGGGTGCTGTGGTGTTGGTTACTGAAGGGGGAGACTGTGGTTGACTGTGAGTGGGCTGGGGTGATAGACTGACCAGTGGTCCCTGATGCGCCAGGTAGTTCATCCAGATCCAGAAGTCCAGAGTTACTGTCATCCCTGGGGGCATCTTCTGTCGGGGGACTGGTTTGTCGTGGCACCTTCTTTCCACTGACATTGGCTGGGGTACCTGTGGGGATGTAAGTGATGTATTATGCTTCATGTCTGTGTCATTTTGTACATCCCTAGCTTCCCCTCTATCGTTGCTGTTGCCTTGACACCTTTGTTTGTGTATGGTGATGTATTGTGGGATTGTTAGTTCTCAATGCTGTGCATGATTTTGTGATGTGTGTCCATGCAGGTCTGGGAGGGTTGTCCATGCATGGGTATAGCATGCAGGGCTTGGCATTGGGGTTAGTCATATCTGTAGGTGCAGTTTGTGGGATGGAGTGGAGTGATTGGAGTGAGGGTGTGGGTGTGAGATAGCATGCAGGTATGGGTGGTGATAAGTAGTAAATGTTGACTTACCAGTGTCCAGTCCTCCGGCAACTCCAGTGAGTCCCTCAGGATGCAGTAATGCCACGACTTGCTCCTCCCATGCTGTGTGCTGTGGGGGAGCAGGTGGGGGTCAACCGCCAGCCCTCTGTATGGCGAGCTGGTATCTTGCTGCCATGGAACATACCGTCCCCCGTAGGTCGTTCCACCTCTTCCTGATGTCGTCCCCTGTTCTTGGATGCTGTCCCATGGCGTTCACCCTGTCCACTATCCTCTGCCATAGCTCCATCTTCCTGGCAATTTATATTTGCTGTACCTGTGCTCCTAACAGCTGTGGCTCTACCCTGACTATTTCCTCCACCATGACCCGCAACTCCTAATCTGTGAAACGGGGGTGCCTTTGTGGGAGCATGGGTGTTGTGTGGTCTGTATAAGTATGTGGGCCTTGGGTACTGTGGTTGGGTGTGTGAAGTGGGGTGCGTGAAGGATGTATGGGTGTTTGTTTCTAGTTGTTGCAGTGGTCTTGGTGTCAGTCTGATGGCAATAATTTGTATTCGTAAAGTGTTGTGAGTTATGTGGGTGTTTGTTTTATAGTGCTGTGGGTGGGACAGTGTGGTGTGTGTATCAGTGTCCATGTGTATTTTTGTTATTTGCCAATGTAGTTTAGTTTAGTATATGGGTGTCCATTTTGAGCGCGCCGGTGTGTACCGCCAATGGTTTACCGCCATTGAATTTCCGCCGTAGTGATTCGTAGGTCGTAATGTGGTGGGCGTTGTTTTGTTGGCGTAACGGTATGGGTGTTGGTACCGCCACTTTAGCACTGACCTCTGGGCTGGCAGATTTTTGCATGTGGCAGTATTCTGCCAGACTGGTGTGTGTGTGTGTGTAATAATTTGGCGAGCGGATGTTCACCTCCACTGCAGTATGTTGGCGGCCATCACCACGCCGGTAAGTGGGAATTACCACCAATGTCATAATGAAGGCCACAGTTATTACCTGTTGGCTTTGTCATTGGGCATAGTTAGGTGTCAGTGTCCCACTAGATACTTGGGGAGGTTTGTAAAAGGGGTTGCCTCCTTTCACCAATACTCTTCCTACTTGCACCTGCGCTTGTCCTCCTGTGGTGTTGCTACCACATTGGGGCCCATTTTGCAGCAGTGGCCCCTGTGGTGCCACCCACTGAGCAAGAGGAATTTGTGGGGTACTCTTGTCTCACATATTGTTGTGGTCGCCATTGCATTTGTGGCGGCCTCGCTGCCTTTCTTTGTGAGGTGGGCCACCCTGCATACTTTCGTCATTTCTCTTAGTTCTGCATTTCCTTACAAAATGACCCATCCTACCGCAATAATAACATTGCTGATCCCCTCGATTTCATCCTTGTCTTCTCCCCTGCATTGCTCCTTGTTCTCACAACGGACCTCCTTGTCTTCTCCCCATATCACTTACTATCTGCCCTCCTGGTGCCTGCCCTTGCACTAGTGGTGCTATCACAAGTGCTCCTTAATTCTCTGTTTCTTAAGCTTCTATTGCACCAAATTGTCTCTAGCACTCTACCTGCTGTGTTCTCTCTTTATCCTTTTCTTGTTTTCATGTAAAATAATGTATTATGTGAGCCTGTATTTCTGGTCATGGTTTAGCCTCAATTCCCACTACCCCGTCTAAGTTTGACTGTATTTTGGTGGGAAGGCCTCTCTTTAACACATTGTAAAATAGAAGTGCATTTCCTACTGTATTTTCCCAATTACATCCTGCCTCCTGTATCCATCGTTCTTTCATTCTTGTAATGAACTCTGTAATGTCCTCAGTCGGCTTAATACTTTCTGCCATAAGAGCCTCAATATCTTGTCTGTCTGGATATGTCCTCTAAAGCGCATCCCAAACATGCTGGCAAACATTGTTAAAAGAAGATCCGTCAAACTGCGTATTTTTCAATGTGACTTGAGGAAGTCCTGCTCTCGCAAATATGGTATTTACCTCTTCTCCTGCTAGAGAACTCAGCAAACTCTTAACATCGCCCAGAGCGAAGTTCACTCCAGCAGTGTGTTTTTCAAAACACCATATCCATTTTCCTGCACCTTCAGACAGTGTGGGTACTGCTCTCTTTAAATTCTCTTTGTCCATCTGTGGCCAGGGCACATATGTTGGTGCTTGCCCTCCCTTAAAAATGAGGGGCAGTTGAGTGATAGGCGGGGGACCTGTTAACTGCAACTGAACCTCGGGTCTGGTCTGTTACTGTGTATCACTTCAGTCGGTTTATCTTTGACGTACATCTCCCAGACTGCAAGCACTCTTGCATGTATGGATAATCACAACCTGGGCCACCCCGTCCCTGACGTATAAGGTCTTCTTCCCTAGCTAGATCATAGGGTTGGAAGTACCCCTGTCAGGACTATGGTTTTCTCCCATCTTTTTCAGTCCATTCTGCCTATTCATCTGAAAAGGGTTGGCAATAATACCTACCCTCTTCCCGTTCTATTGTCTCTATGGGTGTCAGACTCAATTTGGTGGTTTATAAAATTGACTTTCTCTTTGTGTCTCCTAGGTCTCGTGCTATCAATTGTAGCCTTCGCATAGGCTGCTATACAGTTATACAGGCTGCTCCCTCATTCGTATCAATGTAGCAGTGCGGCGGGTGCAGCAGCACCCGTCACGCATATCACTGCTGGTATATCGGGCAGTGACATGCGTGACGGGGCTGTGCAGGGGGCCCCTTCACTGCCCATGCCAAGTGCATGGGCAGTGCAGGGGCCCCCAGGGGGGCCCGAGGCACCCATTCCGCCAGTCTTTCCCTGGCAGGGTGAACCGCTAGGGAAAGGCTGGTGGAATCCGGTGCATTATTCGTCTGTGCCCTGTCGGATATGTAACTCCCCCATTGCCAGGCTGCCTGGCAGCGGAAGCCTGGCTGTGGCGGAGTTACGCCAGTGGCAGTTTTGCCACATCCATTATATGGGGGTCTTGGCCGCCATTCCAATGGCTGTAATTACCACCACGGCCGTCACGGCGGCACAGACCGCCATGTTCATAATGAGGGCCAATGTATTGTATTGTGCGTTTTTATGGTCTCAAAACCAAATAAAATGTTATACTACTACTAGTAAATAAGCTGTGCATGCTTTATAGAACGCCGGTGCATTGATGTTTATTTCAGGAATCTATTCTCTCGTGCTCTTTTAACAGAGTACATCGTTTATTGAAATCCAGATTTCTTTGTAATTGATGCGATAAGGCTGGCAGCAGCAATGATAAGGCCATGACAACAACCCTATATTCTTTATTATTCCGATCACTGTAAAAAACAACCTTGTGAGATCATCTAGAGCAGTAGCAAACAACATGTTCCCATGGTAACCAAGATCACCTTGGAGATGGTTAATATCTTACCACTTTGATGTACCACGGATCTTTTCCATTTCTGACTTAATCAGATTACATAGTGCCGGACAAATTTTCTCAGTGAAGAGTAAGCAGGGCTCTGCCGTCACATCCTTTGCCAAACTGCAAACATTCTTATGGCACATAGCTGCCAAGGTTTCTGATGCTTTGTGTGACATTTTCATAATTTCAGTGTAATTATGAGTGACACTTTCTTGCAAGCAAAATCAGGCAATGAAGATGAGAGAAACATATAAAAATCTGAAATTACACTCATTTGAGCAAGGAGAAACTTATAGCTGCCTAGCTTTCAGACTGACCTTGCCATAGTTTCAGTGCACATATGAGTGACATTCTACGACCAAATGTGTGAACCTTCAAGTGATAGACTCAAGAATAACACCAACCAATAAAGTCCATGTAAACATATATAAAAGTAACAAATATCCCTCTTTTGAGTAACAAGAAATTCTAAAAATGCTTAGAAGCTGATGCAGAGCTCTAGAAATGCAAGGTCACTAACCTTCTTGATAATTCCCAAAAATCCCATGTAAAAATATTTTGTAGGAAATCAAAAGTTAATATAAAGCGAAGACATATAATTACATTGGATTGTAGGTTCAGGGACTGGCACACGCAAGAGGAGAACATATTGATGTTGCAGCATTTTAGGAGACTCCCAGAAACTTAAGCACGTTTGCCAGTTGGACCAGACTTGGCAGGATGCCGAACCCGGGCCGGTGCTCCAGGCTGCCCACGGTGAGGGGATGTAAACAACAGACTGGCCCGAAGAAGATCCGGACTCAAGTACAGGAGTACAGGAATAAGAGCTCCGGCTGCTGGATATGGACTTCTGTACCTCATCATTGGGGCAGTAGTGCCCAGTGAGAGCTCCTGATGGGACTCCAAGTCCCAGGAGCCTTTGCCGTCGACCGGGGGGGCGGGACTTTAGACGCGGGCGCTTCAAAGCGCACCACGTTAGTTTGCCGCTCCTGCAGCTCCTGGTGGGACTCTAAGTCCCAGGAGCCTTTGCCGTCGACCAGGGGGGCCGGACTTCAGATGTGGGCGCTTCAAAGTGCACCGCGTAGCCCCCGCCATTTGTTTGCGGCTCCTGCAGCTCCAGGTGGGACTCCAAGTCCCAGGAGCCTTTGCCGTCGACCGGGGGGGCCGGACTTCAGACGTGGGCGCTTCAAAGCGCACCGCGTAGCCCCCGCCATTTGTTTGCGGCTCCTGCAGCTCCTGGTGGGACTCCAAGTCCTAAGAGCCTTTGCCATCGACCGGGGGGGGGGGGCCGGACTTCAGACGCGGGCGCTTCAAAGCGCACTGCATAGCCCCACGGCACAGGATGCATTCGGGCCGCACCCGGGCAAAGCCCGGGCCAAGGGCGGGCCTTTCCGCGCCCGTCTCAGATCAAGTGAGGCCGGGCTGGGCCATCCCTCTTGACTTTAAGGTAGGAAACCACTAAGACGCTGCTGGGGTTTTACATTATCGCAAATTTTAGCTCCCACAAGGCGAAAGGAAGCCCAAATATGGCCCAGGGCAACCTAAACTCCTGAGACTTTACAAACCATCAGGATTGATATCTTGATTGAGGAGATTGAATCTATAATTAAACAAAAAGAAATTAAGCTTCCACAGAAAAGGCCCAAACCTGGCCCCCTTGACCCTTTTTTCCTTCCAAGTTTTTCGTCCAAGGGGAATTGCAGTTTCAAGGAAGTTATCTCGCTAGCATCTGGATCCCAGCTTGATGGCCCAGATGTTATATTAACTGAACAGACTTTAGGTCATCTGGTACCAGACGATACTACACCAGACACTGCGATCGTCCATAATATTCCATGCTCAAACCGTTTCCTCCCCTTGGTCTCTCAATCAAGTGACTCCGGAACCCGCTTTTGAAATTTCAAGCTTCAGACTGTTTATCCTCTGTTGACCTCCCTTGTGCTGGGTCTGCAAGAAGAGGTTAGGGACCTAAAAAAAGCGTTAGCAGAAGTATTATCCTTCCTCCGTGTCATTAGCCCGTTGGGGGCTTTAGTATCTGCACAAAATAAACCTCGGACGAGTACTACTGCTCCTCCACCTTTGCTCCCCAATCCTACCATGAATGCAGCTGGCCCTAGCGAAGTGGGACTCCACGGCAATTCATCAACCTTGTACACATCCTACCACGACCAACTTTTTATATATGTGCAAGGTACCCCCTTTATCCCTGAACTTGCGTAAAGATGATGTATCTCTGAAAAACAAGGTTGTGTATTGGCTAAGACATACCAGACAATGTTCTATTATTTATTCTGATATAATTTCAGCCAAACGATACACTGACCAGCTAGGCCAGTGGGACTTTGTTAGATTAAACCTAGCCAGTCCAAGTTTGGTAAAGGGATTGTTATCCATGGAAGCCCGTTTCCCCATGCAAAATGGCTCAAGTATTTGCGTTCAAAAAACACCTGCCCTGAGCCTATGTCTATGCAGAATGTAACCCCTTTATGTGCAAGTAATAGGCCCTTCAAGGTGGGTGGGTTCATTGGAAAAGCCCAAAACCCAAAGCTGTGTACCTACGGAAGGGGGCTCATCTGCTGAAACACAAACTAGGAAATACTATTTTACAGAGCATCAATCTTGCCCAGCTGTCCTAGACCCCTCCAGAGGTTTTATCTGACATTGATTGACTATGTGTTAGGACAAGTCCAAAAGATAGAAGCTTATCGCGCCCTAAATCCATTGTAATCACAGCTAATGGTCGGCTTACAGGTCCCCTTTTACAGAGGATTCCAGCGTTGCCCCCTGTAGATATTATATCTAAAACATCATTCTCCCAGCCCCAAGATGGCGTGAGCTTACCTGATATCCCCCCGGAAAATCTTAGGGTCCATAAGTTAGTGACCTTAAACTTTTTAACATGGAATGTGGCTACATTAGAAATAAAATATTTGATGCCGACTGGGGGCTGTTTATAGATACGTTTAGTATATGTCTCTTTCAAGAAACCTGGGCTATCACAGATATACATAGACATGGGTTTACTTCTTTTTGCAAGGTAGCCAGGCGGTCCCCTGCGGGAAAAGCAGAAGGAGGGCTTATTACATGGCTAAGAATATCGTATGTGAGTGAAGCTAGAGAACTCTATGTGGATTCACCAGATATATTAGCTCTGTCTATTCAGACAAAGCAAGATTTACCCTTGCTTTTTGTCAATGTATATAATAGACCTGGCCACCATAACCAACCATCTAAAACTATACAGATTTTGAACGCTTTTTTGTCAGACTACAACACGACTCACTGTATTATTATTGCCGGGGATTTTAATGTAATGCTGGAACCCAATTCTGCATTCACAGAAGCTACCCAGATAGAGGATAGTGTATGGAATACTACCTCATATGTAGCCCAGAGAAAACATCCAAAATCCAATGCCAGGGCTTTGCAAATCATCGACCTTATGTTAACTTATGGTCTTCGTCCAGGAAATGGCCGTTTTCCATCCAACACCCCTGCCAAATCTACGTATTTTAGAGGGTCCTACAGCAGTATACTTGACCTCATACTTATTGATGTGAGGCTGTGGTATACTGTTTTAGACCTCAATGTTGGTGACCAACATAATAGCGACCACGCCCCTCTTATTATAACTTGTAATAGCCAACTTCTTTTGGGAAATTCTGTTCGACCATCTCATGTAGTTTCTCTCCCTTTAGAAATATCTTCCAATAAACGTACCTTGAAATGGGACTCTTTTAGAGGTTCATCTAAACTATGGGGAAAATTTTGCAAATTAATATCAAGTTATCAACCTCCCACTATCTCTTCTTTGAACTTCCCAAACGAAGTGTTGGATTTGCATGGGGACTTATTTGCGGCGGTAAGCATGCTATTCATTAAATCCGGTGGTGGGAACAAACGATTGGGAAAAGAGTTGAACTTAAGGTGGTTTGGCAAGCCATGTAAGGATGCTAAGAGTAAACTCTTACGAGCTATCAAATCGAAAGACAGAACCGAGATAATGCATGCTAGGCGAGAATACACATCTGTTATTAAGTCCAGTAAACACTTATGGGAGGAAACATCGTGGCAGAAATTATTGATGGTGGCTAGGGATAAAGACTCTTTTCGCTTTTGGTCTCTGGTAGCTAGAAATATGCGTGGCAACAACTTAAGACCTGATTGTCATATTTCTTCTGAGGTTTGGACTGCTCATTTTACCGAATTATACAGCCGTGATTCTACTACCACTTGTGCCCTTGAAAATGATCTCATTGAGGAATTTCCTCCTATATCCAGCCTTATTCCCTTTTCCCTTAAGGAAACTGAGTTGGCTCTTAAGGCCCAAAAACCAGGCAAAGTCCCCGGACTGGATGGTATACCTGTGGACCTTTTTAAATCTGATCCCGTCTGGTGGGGTCCCTACATAAATTGCGTGTCCAATGCCGTTTTAGAAAGTGGCAACTACACTAAAACCTGGAAGGGAGCAATTATTGTCCCTATTCATAAAAAAGGCAGTAGTGGGCTGCCGGGTAATTATAGGCCCATTAGTTTGTTGGACAACCTACAAAAAATATTTTGTCATCAGGTACTGGGTAGATTAAAGGACTGGATAAACGCCAACCAGGTATTGAGTCATTCACAGGCTGGCTTTCGACAAAAAATTAGCACGGTTGACCATGCTTTTTGTTTCCTCACGATCAAATGGAGGATAGTGGATGTGGAGGTTAGGAAACTCTTTGTCACCTTTGTCGACCTTAAGTCTGCCTTCGATTTGGTCTCACATAGGAAACTGTGGGGAGTTGTGAACAAAGTTGGAGTGCCGGGCCACTTATTAAATCTGATCAACGAGTTTCATTCAGGGAGCTATGCTAGATTTAGATGGGGGATGCAAGGAGAACTAACAGACAAGATTAGACAGGGATGTGTGTTGGCTCCTACCCTATTCCTACTATTTATCAACGCTTGCATCCCCTACCTAATGGATTGTGACAGTGACGCCCCCAAGGTTGTGGGAGAAAGGGTACTGTGTTTGCTCTTTGCGGATGATACTTTGTTATTATCGCAAACCGCCTCTGGCCTAACCAAATTGCTACATAAGTTCACATGTTTTTGTAAAGACTATGGTTTGCAAATAAATTCTTCCAAAAGGTATATGGTGTTTGGTGACCCTAAACAAAAGGCTAGAAAAAAATATATATCTGGAAAGAGAGGCCTTAGGAAGAGTTCTTGATTTTGACTATTTGTGTTTTAGGTTGGAGAACTCTCAGAAATGGAAGGCACACTTAGCTAAGTCAGTTGTGAGTTTAAAACAGAATTCAGGATGCATTTTGAGATAGGTTGCCAAATCCCCTAGTTTTGCAATCACTCCTCCACTAGAAATTTATAAAGCCCAGGCCAGGGGCGGAGCATTATATGGCGCAGAGCTATGAGGTTATTGCATTCTAAACGATCTGGAGAAAGCTGAAAACTCCTTTTTGAAAATGCCATTAAAAATCCTTGCAAGCTCTCCAACCTTACCCATTCATTTGCATTTAAACCTTTATCCTATTTCACATATTGCCGCCTTATGCCCATTGACCTATTGGCTCATGTTATGGTCCTCGGATAAATTTGCCTCATATAGAGCTGGGCTTAGTACCTTAGTTAGCACGCAAGCCCTGAAAAGGGTTAGGTGGTGCAAATATGTGAAAGAATCCTTCTTCACCCTTAGATTGAGCAGTTTTTGGTTGGATCCTACACAACTCCCAAAAAATGCTGTCCAGCTTGTGAAGGATGCGTATTGGTTAAAAGTCCAACTGGAAAAATTAGCAGAGGTTCCCTCACCCAGATTAATTAATAGTTTTTTATCCATGAAGTGCCACTACGAATTTGAGAATTTTATGGACATGATTGTTTCTCCTTTTGCATGAGCTCCTTTTATTAGATTCAGGCTGGGAACACTGCCACTTTGTTCGCTTACTTGCAAATGGCCCAACTCAGGTGTTAACAGTGATTTATGCCCAATGGGATGTGGAGTCGTTGAGCACTTAGCGCATGTACTATTTTCTTGCCCTGCGTATCGTAAGTAAAGAGCACAATGGCTCATCCCATTTTATAGATCAATGGGCTTTGTGAGTGGGTCAGCAGCTTCTAGGATTCTTAAATCAAATGCCCGTGGTGAAGTGGCATGCCCATTGGTGAAGTTTCTGGGGGCCATATGGCCAATCAGACATAAATCTTTTAAGCCAGGAATATGCCATTCCATTTAATATAACTTCGCTATGAGCTGGTAATAGCAGTTGATACCAATTATCTGTGCTGAGATTCATATGAACTTTATGTGCCGTGGATTGTATTTATTTCATTGATATATTTATGTATTTGATTATTTTTTCTCTTTTTAAACGTAATTTATGTATCCCAAATGAGGGTGGAGGTGCTTGATGTACTGTTTTATGTCACCATTTTTATTTACTTATTTTAAGACTTTTTTAATATGATGTATTATGTTCTTATCTGCTTTGATGGTATTATTCTGACGAATAAAGCTACTTATCTCTCTCTCTGCCTCTGTAGGTTCATTATCCCCTTTAACTGTCAGAACCTTGGGTTTCTAGGTAGCTATCTAATTTCCACCTCTGTGACTCGATAATCGTAATGCATGATTTTTTGTGCCCTTAGCTGAACCCACACCACACTCTCACACTAACTAGGGTGACCACCTGTCGGTAAATTTCACAGATCGTCAGTTATTTGGGCCTCACGCCTTTGTCTGTAAAGAGCCCTCTCACGGATGCCTTTTGTTCATAATTCTGGACAAGGGGCCACCTCGCACTCCTGTGAAACTCAAGGGCCTGCAGCAGTCCTTCCCCGTCCCGGCACAGACTGGGATCGGCTCATTGTCATTCTGTGTGCCGGTTGTTTGTCAGAGAAAGAATGATAATGGGCCTCTCTGTAGAGACATAGCATGTGCTGGGCCTCCCCCTGGCTGCCTCAGAGCAATGCTTCCGCACCCCAGGTCAAGCTCTGGGGGATGGCTGCATTTTCATACTTCTTGCAGAGTTAGACACAGACTTCAGAGTGTGTGCCAGTAATTTAACTCTGGTAATTGATGAAGAGATCAGAGTTTTTGCCTCATCTAAAAGTAGCTCAGAGGGATATTGTTCCCTTCAGGAAAACACAATGTCTAACACACAGATCAAAAATTATTTGTTTATGTAGACAGTTCAGTGGTTTACTGCTTTTGTCATAGAGATGCCTTTGTTAATTGCAGTTCATAAGTTACATTTTTAATAAAGCACAATGAGCTATGAATATGGCCACTGGAATTCTGCGACTGTGCTGCGGCAGAGTTTTTTTTTATAGTAATGGATTTGCCACATTTGCCACATAATCCATCATCTGATACATAGTCAGCAGATTTTAACAAAAGAGTTTGTTTCTAGATCAAAGGGTTTACCAGTTACAAAAAATGCAGCAACACTTGTTGCTGCACAGCGGAATGTCCTTTGCAAAAGTTTACTGGTCAGTTTCGTCTTGCTAATTACTAAATGGGAGCATTAAAGCAGTACTTATGAGGTGCAATCTATGCCCAGAAAGTTTTAAGTGTATAAATCAGTAAAATAATGAAGTAATACTAACACAAAACATGCCTCATTACACCGCATAATTAGCTTTTTGTTCCCACATAATTTAATCAAACCTGCTGCATAATTTGGCCTTCTGCCACATAATTCCAGTTTCCTGGGCTATGAACCAGAATCAGATAACAGCATGAACATCACAATGCATGGGTTCACAACTTTATTGTTTTTTTCCTAATCTTTCATTATTCTAATGTTGCTAAATAAGGTTCCTTTGGATAATAATAAATACTTAGAAAAAAACCCTGTAGCAAGGTGAAGGTAGTCTTACCATGGAATACCAATAAAATACCTAGTAGTAGACCTTGGATTTACTCACAGTAAATCCTAGCTCAGTCCTGGTAGTGTGGCAAAGAGCAATCAGGCTACTTAGAGGAACATGTCTAAAACATTTCACATTCCCAACATTGACGATAAGTAAATGACACAACTCGACAGAAATCCAATACCAATTTAGAAAAATAAATTAGATTTTCATCTTAATTTAGAAACCAAAACGAACTTTGCAGCTTTTGTACAATCGGAGTTGCAATTTTCTAAGTCTATGGAAAATACAGTACTTTGCAGATTGAAAGTGCTTCCATTGAAGTCAACAGGGAAAATAGCAGTGGGCACTCGGGCATTTCTAGGGTGAGTTATGGCGAACCCATGGAAATATAAGGTCCTGCATGGACCTACAACTAGAGTCAAGAAACTTTTGCTGCCTTGCTCAAGGAGTCTGGCTGCTGAGGTGACTTGGCTGTCCTTGGTACTGCATGGTCCACAGTGGCTGGTGCATTTTCCACTCCGTGCAAAACTGGACTTGGGGGTGGACTCATATTCTACCCTTCAGATGTAGAGATCTTTGGAGGACCAGGACCAGGAATCAATGCTTGGATTTTTACCACCTCATCCGGTGGTTCCGGGTGCAGAGGTATCTCCTAGCTGTTAATCACCGGGCTGATCGTGCCAAAGTCACTTTGTTCAGGCTGCAAACCCACAGGAGGTGTGTTACTAGGGACATTGGTCCCTATGATGAGGGGGTGCTCTGGAGTCAGTGAACATCATGTGGCCATTGGTTTCGGTGCAGGCGTCCAACAAGTCTTGGTATCTGCAAGGGTGGTCCACAAGCTTTCGGACAGCTGGAGGTAATTTGGTGGAGAGTAGAGGCTTGAAACTTGGCACACGTCTCACTCCATCTCCTTAGATGCTGGACACTGAGGCCCTCATTACGACCCTGGTGGTGGGTGATAAAGTGGCAGTAATACCGCCAACAGGCTGGTGGTAATTACCACCAAATTATGACCATGGCAGTGATATCTTCAATAGACAGCCAATGTACCACAACGACCGCCAGAGCAGAAGCAACAGTCACCATGGCGGTAGCCACCTACTGCCAGGTGGAAGACAAAGTTTCTCCCACCATATTATGACACTACTCACCGCCACCTTTTCCGGGGCGGTACCAACGCCATCAAAAACCTGGTGGAAACTGAGCACAAAAGTCAAAGGACTCACCATTGGAGACACAGGGAAGAACCACACTGCCATGTAACCCGAACTGCAAGTTTTGCCGATGATCTTCTACGTTATGCTCCACCTGGAACACCAATGCTGGCGAAGATGAGTACAGCCGCCTAGCACACAAGGGAGGGTGGGAGGAAAAAGAGAGTGACACACACATGCACAACACACATCCCACACACACACGCCATACACACAACCAGATGCATTACAAAAACAATTTGACCCTGAAAAACTGCAGAATAATGAAAGGACAACAGGAATTGAGGAAAGTGATTGTAATCAGTCCAACAATAAAATCAACAATCCGATTTGGCTAGTTCTGGAGGGGGCAACATGCCAGTTGTTCTTTTTTCTTGGGAGTGCAAGGCCACAGTCTCTCAAGTGGATGTCTTCCCCACTGGTTCTGAAGGGGGTAACATGCCCATTGCTCTTTGTCCTGGGGAGAGCAAGGCCACAGTCTCTCAAGTGGGTGTCTTGCCCACTGGTTCTGGAGGGGCAACATGCACTGTGCTTTGTCCTGGGGAATGCAAGGCCACAGTCTCTCAAGTGGGTGTCTTGCCCACTGGTTCTGGAAGGGGCAACATGCCCTGTGCTTTGTCCTGGGGCGTGCAAGGCCACAGTATCTCAAGTGGGTGTCTTGCCCACTGGTTCTGGAGGGGGCAGGAAGCACAGTAGCCCCTGGAGCTGGACTACATGGCGTCCGCTGCGGGTGATGGCTGCACTGTGGTGGTGGATGTGGGAGGCTCCTGGTCAGCCGCTGCACTCTCTGGTGGCTGCACTGCTGTGGTGGTTGTAGGAGGCTTCTGGTCAGCCCCTGCACTGTCTGATGGCTGCACTGTGGTGGTGGCTGTGGGAGGCTTCTGGTCAGCCCCTGCTCTTTCTGATGGTTGCACAACCACGGCTGGCGGTGGGGGCCCTGTGACAGCTGCTGGTGGTGGCGGTGTTTGCCTGACAGCTTCTGCTGACATAGATTGCCTCCTCTCCTCCTGGTCATGGGTTGGGGATGCCTTTCCGTTCCTGGCAGGGGTGGGTGGGCTCTTTCCCGCTCTGCCTGCTGCTGCAGGCTCCTTCCCCTTCTTTCCAGCTGGTGCAGGCTCCTTCCCCTTCTTTCCAGTTGGTGCAGGCTCCTTCCCCTTCAATATTGTTGGTCTGGAATCCCTACCACCATGAGTATGTGGTGCTACCACTGACCCCGTGGACTGTTTGGCTGAGGTGCTAGGCTCAGTCCTTGCTACCCTGCCCATACATGCAGGATAGGGGGAGGGGAGTGAAGAGGTCACGTTGGACAAGGAAAAACTTTTTAGGGACATTGGGGCGGAGGAGGGAGGATGTGATGCTATTGATTATGTTTGACCAATGACTTTGGCGGTGATTCTAACCGCGGTTACCGACAAATGACCGCACCGCGGTCACAAGACCGCGGCGGCCATTCTGGCTTTCTCGCTGTGCGGCCAGCACAGCGGGAAAGACCCAGCAACGATGAAGCCGGCTCCGAATGGAGCCGGCGGAGTTGCTGGAGTGCGACGGGTGCAGTAGCACCCGTCGCGAATTTCAGTGTCTGCTAGGCAGACACTGAAATTCTTTTTGGGGCCCTCTTACGGGGGCCCCTGCAGTGCCCATGCCATTGGCATGGGCACTGCAGGGGCCCCCAGGGGCCCCGTGGCACCCCGTGGCACCCCCTACCGCCATCCTGTTCATGGCGGTAGGGGGTGTCAGAATCCCCATGGCGGCGGAGCGCGCTCCGCCGCCATGGAGGATTCTCAAGGGCAGCGAGCCGACTTTCCGTTTCTGGCCGCGGCTGAACCGCCGCGGTCAGAATGCCCAGCAGTGCACCGCCAGCCTGTTGGCGGTGCTACCGCGGTCATTCGCCCTGGCGGTTTTTACCGCCAGGGTTAGAATGACCACCTTTGTGTTTCACCACTGCGCATATTAGTTGCTCAATGTTCACCAGTAGCACATTATGGGGGTGATTCTAACCCTGGCGGTCGGTGATAAAGCGGCGGCCAACCCGCAAACAGGCTGGCGGTCCAAAAAATGGAATTCTGACCCCGGCGGGAACCGCCAACACAGCCCGCCACTTTAACACTCCGACCGCCACGGTGGGACAGACAAACAGCGCGGCGGTCACCGCCAACAGGCAGGCGGCAGACAATGTACCGCCCACACTATCACAACTCACCAATCCGCCACCTTTTCCGGGGCGGGAGCATCGCCGATAAAAACACGGCGGAAACAGACTACGAACGGGAAAACGCTCACCTCTACGCACTCCACGAGGAAGGAGGACAGCATGGAACCCGAATTAAACATCCTACCTGCTCTCGTCTACCTGCTCATCTACCACGAGTACGAACGCCGGCGCAGACGACAACGGTGAGTACAGCACCTACGACACACGGGAGGGGGGACGAGAAAATGTTACGGGCACACACATATGCGACGCCCCCCCCCCCAATATGTACACACCAATGCAGAGCAACAAGTCACAGTGACACCACCCAAACCCCCATAAAAAATGCAATTACATAATCAATTTGGGAATAAAAGTTTATGTACAAAATAGGCTCTGAGAAGTATTGGTCAATGTGGCGGGTTCTTTTTATCCCGAGCCGAGGGGATGCTGGAAGAAGGCGACAGACGCGACGCTGAAGGGTGTAGTACGTTTATTTATTTGTTCGTTGGAATTGTAGCCCTAGCTTTTCCGCCAAAGTGTGATATTCCAGTACAAAACTAATATATAAAGTCCCTTTTCTTTCAGGGTTCCTTGATGCTCCCGGGATGGGCTGGTCTGGTCCGGAGGGAGAGGTCTTGTTCAGCCGGCTCTCATGGCCCCAGGATTTCCCCAAAACAAAGAAGGAGAAAGGAACAGGTAAGTGGGGAAATTTATTTATATACGGTTAATTGGGGTTAGTAAGGTGTGAGAGGGGGGGGGGTTGTGTGGAGGTGAAGGAATGTGGGGTTGCACTCCTCTTGTGTCTTTCTTTCGTCGTGCCCTGTTTGTGACCCCCTTACAGTTTCATTCACTGGTCTGGGTATGGCCCTTGTGGGGTTATCCTTCAGTTTAACCGTGGTCCTGTTTAAATAGGCTCCCCTTCCTTACACGACCTCAGCCCTCCCTTCTTAACCCCCTTAAAACCAGCCAACCACCCAGAACCCCAGTCCCAGCCCCGGTACGCTCGTACCTGGCTTGGCCACGCCCCTCCGGGGACGTGGCCGGCTTGTAAGCGATCTCCCGACTTTGTCTCGGCAGGGGCGGGAGGCGCCCAAGGGTTTCTGCTCTCCACGCGTTGCTCCTTCTCCACAGCGGGGTTTGCCTTCTCTCTGTGTGGTCCGCGGCGTTCTTCTCTCCGGCTTTCCTTGACGTCGGCGGCTTCCTCTGGGTCGCGCGGCGCTCCTCCTTCTTCGGTCGTCCTTCCGGCTTCTATCTGACGGATGACGTTGGACGTCATCGCGTCAGGAATTCCTTGGGTGCCCCCGGGGTATCCTCCGGCGGTCGTTCGCTCCGCCCAGGAACCGGCGTCCGGAGGCGCCCGGTTACACATCCCCTCACATGAATGGGGCTGATCGAGCCCCATCAGAGCCGGAACCCGGGACAAATAGTCAGCCTGACCCATAAGGTCACCAGGGAGGTGGCAAACCTGGAAGGAGAAAGGTTGGAGCTCCATGAACCATCTCAATATACGATTGTTGGTATTCTTATATCTTGAGAGCCACGTAAGGGGTGCATGGTCTGTATATAGTAGGAAAGGTCTGCCCAAAAGATAGTATTGGAGACTTTCGATAGCCCACTTAATGGCAAGACATTCCCGCTCTATAATGGGGTATCTTTGCTCCCTGGGAAATAGCTTACGGCTAATAAAGACGACGGGATGGCTCACTCCGTCTTCATCCTTTTGAAAAAGAACGGCCCCTACCCCCACGTCGGAGGCATCCGTTTGGAGATGAAAGGGTTTGTCAAACTCAGGACATTTCAATATCGGTTGAGTGGTGAGACACCTTTGCAAGGTATGAAAACTATGAAGTTGAGTCGGGTCTAGTCCTGGGATATTGTTGGGCTGTCCTTTTCTTAAGAGATTGGTTAGGGGGGCAGCCAAACTGGAATACTGGGGAATGAACCTTCGATAGTACCCCACTAGACCTAAAAAGGAACGAATTCCCTTCTTCGTGGTGGGAGCACTGGTGTGTAGAATGGCTTCGATTTTATTTTTTTGGGGTCGCAGTATACCGTTGCCAATGTGATAACCCAGGTAGGAGATCTCACTAAAAGCCATTCGGCTCTTGGCGGGGTTGGCTGTCAATCCAGCCTTCCCTAAAGCCGAGAGGATGTGGTCTATGTGGACCACATGGTCTTCCCAGGTCTCACTGAAAATAACGATGTCATCCAGATAGGCCGCCGCATATCTGGTATGAGGTCGTAATATGGTGTCAATGAGACGTTGGAAGGTGGCGGGTCGCCATGTAACCCAAAAGGGAGAACCTTAAAGTGATACAATCCTGAGGGAGTAGCGAAAGCCGTCTTTTCCTTGTCTTCGGGATCCAACGGGATCTGCCAATATCCCTTGGTCAAGTCAAGGGTAGACATGTACTTCGCTTTCCCCAGTCTTTCTAAGAGCTCGTCTATCCTAGGAAGAGGATATGTGTCAAATTGTGATAGGGAATTGACCTGTCTAAAGTCGATACAAAAACGTATAGACCCATCAGGTTTGGGTACCAAGACCACGGGCGAACACCAGGGGCTTTGGGAAGGTTCTATGATGTCTAGATCTAACATCTTCTCAATTTCGTTTTCTACAAGGGTTTTCCTAGCTTCAGGGATACGATAAGGTTTTAATCGCACGGTTTTCCCAGGTGGTGTGAGGATTTGATGATGTACCAACTGTGTCCTACCGGGTACCGAGGAGAACACCCGCCCGTTTTTATCGAAGAGATTCTTCAATTGTCTATTTTGTTGAATCGAGATCTCTGTATTAATGATAGGAACCTCTCTCTCGCCAGGGGGATCAGTGGGGCACCACCCTATCTCTAGTTCCTTAACGGTATTGACTAGGCAGCCGTGCCTTGGGTCGTTCGGAGGTTCTTCCCATCTTTTTAATAAGTTAACATGGAAGATCTGTGACCTAGGGGGAATGTCGTTAAGCTGAATTCTATACGTTACGGGGGTTACTAGTCCTGTTACGGTGTAGGGTCCCTGCCACTTGGCCAACAATTTGTTGTCTGAACTGGGAAGAAGAACTAACACTTTATCTCCTAGGGAAAAGGACCTCAATTGGGTATTCCGATCATAATTCCTTTTCTGTTTGTTTTGGGCCCTCTCCATGTGTTCCCTTACGCTTTCCCATACTGTATGCAGGTGGGTTTTTAACTCACGGACATACTTTAGAATGGTTTTTTCCCCGTCTTCTTCTTCCCACATCTCAGCGGCCATATCTAGTAGGGTCCGTGGTTGTCGCCCAAACAACAGCTCAAACGGACTATGTCCCGTGGAGGCTTGTTCGTGTGTCCTGATTGCGTATAATACTAAAGGGAGTTTCTTATCCCAGTCCTTACCAGTCTCTGAGATAGTTTTCTTTAGTAGTGTTTTGAGAGTACGGTTGTATCTCTCCACCAAACCATCGGTTTGTGGATGGTAGACTGACGTCCGTAACTGTTTAATCCCCAATAGCTGACATATTTGCGTCATCAGGTTGGACATAAATTGGGTACCTTGGTCCGTTAGGATTTCTCGAGGAAACCCAATTCGGGAAAAGAACCCTATCATGGCGTGAGCAACACTTTTGGTGTTAATACTAGAGAAGGGAATAGCCTCAGGGTATCTCGTGGCGTAATCTACTAGTACAAAATATATAACGATAGCCTCTTGACGAGGGCAGAAGAGGGCCAACGAGGTCCATCCCTATTCTAGAGAAGGGGACATCAATGATGGGGAGGGGTTGTAAAGGGGCCTTTTTCCGCGAGCCTGGGTCAATCAATTGGCATTTTGGGCATTGTTGACAGAATTTCCTAATCTGGGAAAATACCCCCGGCCAGTAAAACTTCCTCAACAAATATTCCTCTGTTTTCTCCCTCCCATAGTGTCCACCCCCGGGCTGGCTGTGTGCTAAGTGTAGAACTTGTTGTCTATAAGGTTCTGGAACTATCAACTGTTTCTTTTCGTCTTGGTCTTTGTAAGTAACTCGGTATAATAGGTCTTTAACTATGGTGAACGAGGGACCCTTATCCTGGGGGTTCCGTGGCCGTGCACTTTTCCATGCATGGATTAAACTAGGGTCTTCTCTTTGCGAAGTCCGGAAGCTGGGAAGGGCAGTGAGGGCGAGGACCTTTGTAATTACCCTGTTGGAGCGGTCTTGGTTATAGGCTTTCTTAATAATTCTTTTCTCCTTCCAGGTGAGTTTAGGTCGTACCCTCGGAGGTGATAGAGGCATATTGGAGAAAGGAGCGTCCTTCCACCAGTTGTTGGTTTCTTCAAGCTGTCTAAGGCTGTCTAAGAGTTGCGGGAACTCCGAAAAGTCAGTTCCTATAATAGCTTCTTCAACCAGTTGCTCTACTAAACCCACTCTTATGGGTATTTCTTGTCCTCCCCAGGTGAGGGTGGTCCAGATTAGGGGATATTCTCTGGTTTCTCCATGGATACAACAGATTGATACCGTGAATTCCGAAGTGTAGTAAGGTGCGTCGAACAACCCGGCCCTGACCACAGATTGGCTACACCCTGAATCGATGAGGGCTACTGTACTTTTCCCATTGATAATCAGTCTCTTTTTATAAGGGGTGTCTCTTCTTCCTGTATAAAAGACTCTTCCCCTAGTGACCCCTATTTCCATGGGTTCCGATTTTTCTGTTTTCAGGGGGCAACCTCGAGCTATGTGGCCCCATTCCCCACAACTGAAACACTGAGGTTGTTGTATATATGGCCTATCTAGTCCCCGGGATTTCCCTATGTCATCATTGATTCTTCGTCCCACCATCGAAGACGTTCCCGAACCCAGACGCAGGGGACTAGGTGTTGATCGGGGGGTGGTTACTTTGAATTCAAGGGAGCGATGAAAGGCACAGGCCAACTCGATGGTAGTACTGGTATCCGGGTTTGGATGTTGTTTGATCCAGTTGCGTGTAGACGGGGGCAGAGCGTCCAGGTATTGCTCTAAGAGCACGATCTCAATAATGTCTTCCCGATTTGTCCCTATGGGACCCAACCATTTGAGGCCCAGATCTTTGATCCTAAAATATAGGGCCCGGGGATTTTCGTTGGGTCCCCACTTCGCTTTTCTAAACCGGACTCGATAATGTTCAGAATCAAACCCCACTCGTTCTAAGATGCTCTTTTTGATATCGTTATAGGGGGTTATTCCACCGGGGTTTACCGCTTGATAGGCTGCTTGGAGAGTCCCGGTCAATAAGGGGGCGATATATTGGCCCCATCGCTCCTGAGGCCAAGTAGCGGAAGTAGCAACCCGTTCAAAATTGGTGAAAAAGGCATCGGGGTCTTCACCTTCTTGATATCGTTGTAAGACCGAACTGGGCACATTCGGGTGTACACGGGTAGCAGCGATGGTATCTGTGAGATTCTTAATGGCGGTTTCATGAACCAACTGGTTGTTGGCCATTATGGTGGCCTGACTCTTAAGGGCATTTTGTAGGGCCTCCCTTTCCAATTTGGCCTCTTTTTGTTGCTCTTCCCACACTAATTGTAGGTGTCTTTATCCGGAGGCCAACTGTTGCATCATATCGGATAGGGTACACTTCTCCTCCATGGTTGGGAAGTCTCTGTCTCCTATTCCAGCATCCCACTTCTGACACCACTGTGGCGGGTTCTTTTTATCCCGAGCCGAGGGGATGCTGGAAGAAGGCGACAGACGCGACGCTGAAGGGTGTAGTACGTTTATTTATTTGTTCGTTGGAATTGTAGCCCTAGCTTTTCCGCCAAAGTGTGATATTCCAGTACAAAACTAATATATAAAGTCCCTTTTCTTTCAGGGTTCCTTGATGCTCCCGGGATGGGCTGGTCTGGTCCGGAGGGAGAGGTCTTGTACAGCCGGCTCTCATGGCCCCAGGTTTTCCCCAAAACAAAGAAGGAGAAAGGAACAGGTAAGTGGGGAAATTTATTTATATACGGTTAATTGGGGTTAGTAAGGTGTGAGAGGGGGGGGGGTTGTGTGGAGGTGAAGGAATGTGGGGTTACACTCCTCTTGTGTCTTTCTTTCGTCGTGCCCTGTTTGTGACCCCCTTACAGTTTCATTCACTGGTCTGGGTATGGCCCTTGTGGGGTTATCCTTCAGTTTAACCGTGGTCCTGTTTAAATAGGCTCCCCTTCCTTACACGACCTCAGCCCTCCCTTCTTAACCCCCTTAAAACCAGCCAACCACCCAGAACCCCAGTCCCAGCCCCGGTACGCTCGTACCTGGCTTGGCCACGCCCCTCCGGGGACGTGGCCGGCTTGTAAGCGATCTCCCGACTTTGTCTCGGCAGGGGCGGGAGGCGCCCAAGGGTTTCTGCTCTCCGCGCGTTGCTCCTTCTCCACAGCGGGGTTTGCCTTCTCTCTGTGTGGTCCGCGGCGTTCTTCTCTCCGGCTTTCCTTGACGTCGGCGGCTTCCTCTGGGTCGCGCGGCGCTCCTCCTTCTTCGGTCGTCCTTCCGGCTTCTATCTGACGGATGACGTTGGACGTCATCGCGTCAGGAATTCCTTGGGTGCCCCCGGGGTATCCTCCGGCGGTCGTTCGCTCCGCCCAGGAACCGGCGTCCGGAGGCGCCCGGTTACAGTCAACTATCAAAAATATTTACATTTCAAAAAGTCCATATACACAGCAGTGGATAACCGAAGCAATTAGCCTAGCAAATGTTACGAATTTCGATTTGTCCGTGGGCCAAAGTTTTGCGATACAAGGGCAAAGCCCACACAGGAGACCTGAGTCCTTTGGAGAGAACACTGCAGGGGCATCTGATGACAAAACTACAGGCACCTCAGGGGGAAGGGAAGGGGGGGCACCACAGCCACATGAGTCCACAACGCCAGATCCACGAAGGGGCCACCATGCCCACTGTGCCATCCTGGGGAGTGCAAAGCCACAGTCTCTCAATGTCTCTACAGTGGGTGGATTGCCCACTGTGCCATCCTGGGGAGTGTAAAGCCACAGTCTCTCAATGTCTCTACAGTGGGTGGGGTGCCCACTGTACCATCCTGGGGAGTGCAAAGCCACAGTCTCTCAATGTCTCTACAGTGAGTGGGGTGCCCACTGTACCTGTCGCGGTTTTCAATGGTCTTACCGTCGAAGCTGAGAGGCGTAGGGGAACGACCCTTGTTCCGGCAGGTTCTGCTCTGGCCGAGGTAGGGGCGACCCCTTCCAGTAGCCACGGCGCTGTTTGGTATGAGCAAACCACTACAGTCCGTGCCCTCCAGAAGGAGTCCCAGAGGAAAAACCCCCGTAGGGTAAAAAACCTCCACAGGAACTCCCTGAAATGAAAGGAGGACACCAGGGCGTTAGGACCAAGGATCAGGAAGACTGGAAAACAAGGCAGGACAGGAACAGACAGGATTCGCAGGAGGAGATCAATCGGAGCGTCACTACCACCAAGGAGTGTTGCAACGCAATGAACAAGCAATTGGAATCCCCTTATATTCCCTTGGACAGGAAGTAGGAAACAGGAAGTAGAACATCACCATCTTGGATTGGGGAGAAAACAACAAGAGTGAATTAGGTATGTGTGTAAAACAATGCATGCTGGGCAGACAGGAAGTGGTCAGCATGCTGGGAAGAAAAGAGACAAGTATAAAGTACCCCAAGTGTAAGGGTTCGGTTTGTTCCAGGAAACATCGGTAACTAAATGACAGGAAACGGACATGTAAGAAAATTAATGTTGAGCGCAAACTGCGCTGATGCGGCCATGCCTGAACCCCCTCGGGGTTTCAGACCTTGCCGCTTCTGCCTTTACGGCAGAACTTAAAATATGGCAAGCGGCGAGTGCCGCAACCCCTAGACCGGCTCCCTGGAGCCTCCATGGCTCCCGCCCGGGCCGCGGCAACCCCCACGACCCGAGCGTCGGCCGCGGCGTTCTCCGCGACCCGGGTGCCGGCCACGGCAGAAAAAACGTGCCGCGCCGCGGTAACCGAAGCCCGCGGCCGCTGGGAGCGCTGCGGCATAACAGTTTGCCCCTCCCCCCCGAGGCCCTAGGTTTGTGGGGGAAGAGCCGAAAAAAGCGGCGGAGCAAAAGAGGAGCATGGACTGAAGAGGCATCCTCCCAGGAACACTCACTCAAAGGGTATCCCTTTGAAAGAATAAGGTATTTGAGGCGCCCATGGAAAAACCGAGAGTCACAGACCTCCTGTACTTCGTACTCAGGCACATTGTCAACCAACAGAGGAGGGGGACAGGGCAACTGCCTATGAAAAAGATCAGGACGGTAGGGTTTAAATTGCGAGACATGAAATACCGGGTGGATCTTCCATGTCCGAGGTAGGCGAAGACGCATAGACACAGGGTTGATTTTCTTGAGAATTAGAAAGGGACCGTAAAAGCGGGGTTTGAATTTGTTTTGGGTGAGTCGGAGAGGTAGGAATCTAGAGGAGAGCCAGACCTTATCATGGACCTGATATAGAGGAGCCGCACAGCGTCTCCTATCTGCTATCTTCTTCATGCGGGACTTGGTGGACACAAGGTTGGAATGGATAATTCGTTGTATACCCCGTAGCTGTCGAACGATGGAGGAGATGGCGGGAAGATTGGAGTTGTCTCTCAGGGGAGTTGGGAAGGCCCTGGGATGGAAACCATAAGAGCCATAGAAAGGAGAGACTTTAGAGGCACTGTGTAGAGAGTTGTTTTAGGAGAATTCTGCAAGCGGTAAGTAGGGAGCCCAATTACTTTGTGTAGCGTTACAGAAGCTACGTAAGTACTGTTCGAGACCCTGATTGAGTCGTTCCGTTTGTCCATTGGTTTGAGGGTGGAACCCGGATGATAAGGCCACCTGGATCCCCAAGGTCTTGCAGAATTGATTCCAGAATCGGGAGATATATTGAGGACCCCTGTCCGATATAATAACTTGGGGTAACCCATGTAGCCTGAAGATTTCTTGAGTAAAGATCTGACTTGACTCCTTTGCCGTTGGTAACTTTCTCAATGCCGTGAAGTGGGCCATCTTGGTGAAGGAGTCCACAGTTACCATTATGACATGGTTTCCCATTGAGGGAGGTAATGCGCACATAAAATCGGTGGATATGGTATGCCATGGGCCTGGGGGAACAGGTAATGGGCGGAGTAACCCCACAGGTCTGGTTCGGGGTGTCTTGGCTTGAGCACATGTAGGACAGGATAACACATATGCCTCAGTGTCAGCCTTGAGAGTTGGCCACCAGAAAGAGCGAAGTAAAAGATCTTGAGTCGCTTTCATTCCTCGATTACCGGCAATAGGGGAATCATGGCACATGCGAAAGGCTTCGATTTGCACTGTTTTAGTGGGTAAAAACAGGGCCTTATCACGATAATAGTAGTCATGATCTAAGTGCAGCTGTGGACGTAACTTTTTTAGTTCTGTTTCGTGTAGACGGGCATATTCGGACTTGACTTGATCTAAAAAAGTCTGTGCTACCCCTATGATTTTATTGTTGTCAAATAAATTTTGAACCGCGGAATCACCGCACCCAGGATAACGTCGGGACAGGGCATCCGCCAGGATGTTCTGAGAACCAGGGATGTAGGTGATATAGAAATCATATTGGCTGAAGAAGAAGGCCCATCGAGCCTGCCGGCTATTTTGGCACTGGAAATTTCTTAAGCACTGTAGATTTCTGTGATCGGTCCGGGCTTCAAAGGGCTCCTTTGATCCCATCAAAAAGTGTCTCCATTCGGTGCACGCGACCTTTAAGGCGAGTAATTCGCGTTCTAGCACGGAATAGTTTCGCTCAGAATCAGATAGAATGTGTGATAGATAAAATACAGGGTGTTCTAGGTCATCATCGTCTTGTTTTTGTAACAAGGCAGCCCCAATGGCTCTTTCTGAGGCGTCTGTGACAACAATGAATTGTTTGCTGGTGTCTGGGTGTCGAAGAATAGGGGCTTGAATAAAGGCTTTCTTTAAGTCCTGAAAAGCTGACTCAGTGCCTGGTGTCCAACAAAAACCTTTCTTTAGATGTTCCTTTTTGAGGGTTTGAGTAATGAAGCTGGTTCTCTGGGCAAAGTCTGCTATGAACTGTCGGTAGAAGTTGGCTAGTCCCAGAAAACATTGAGTCTCCTTGATGGAAGAAGGAGATGGCCAATTCAATATAACCTGTACTTTGTCTGAATCCATGGCAACTCCGGTTTGGTTTATACAGTATCCCAAGTATTTTACTTCTATCTGATCAAACTCGCATTTTTCAGGCTTACAGAACAAATGATGTTGTCGGAGTCTCTCTAAGACTTGGCGAACGTGTTTGGAATGTTCCTCTGGATGAACCGAATAAATTAGGATATCGTCAAGATACACCACCACTGTTTGTTGCAAAAGATCAGAAAAGATAGAATCCATGAATCTTTGAAAGATGGACGGGGCATTAGTGAGTCCGAAGGGCATTACTCTATATTTGTAGTGACCAAAAGGTGTTCTAAAGGCTGTCTTCCACTCATCACCTTCTCTGATTCTTAGTAGATGATAGGCTCCTCGGAGATCCAGCTTGGTGAATCTCTGGGCTCCTCTGACTGCTTCTAAGATGTCCTTGATGAGGGGTAACGGATACCGGTCTTTGATAGTGATCCTGTTTAACCCTCTGAAGTCGATACAGGGACGCAGATCTTTGGTTTTCTTTGGTACAAAGAAAAGAGGAGCCCCGGCGGGTGAAGAGGAGGGAGTTATCAACACACTTTGTAGATTCTCATCTAGGTACTCCTTCAAAATTTGTTTCTCTGGTTCTGTGAGAGAGTACATCCGCCCAAAAGGAACTACGGTGTCTGGTTCTAAAGGAATGGCACAGTCGTATTCTCTGTGGGGTGGCAATTCAGGCTTTTCAGGCTTCTGGAATACATCGATATAGTCCTGATAATGTCTGGGAACTCCCTGTAGGACATTAATGGATCCTCCCACCTGAGAGGGTGCTGTTGAGAGACTTTTTGGGGACCAATAATCCCCGGCCGGATAGCAGTGGTGTTGACAAAAATGGGAGGATAACGAAATGGTTTTTGTTTCCCAGTTAATGTAAGGATTGTGCCGTGTAAGCCATGGAATTCCCAGGATCATGACGTGGTGTGGTGATGAAATTAAGTCAAACGAGAGAATTTCCTGATGTTTTCCAAACTGTAAACAGAAGGTAGGGTTGGTGTATTGTACAGGTCCAGAGGCCAAGAGTGACTCATCAACGGTATGTACCTGTTCTGGTACTTCTTTGGGTATTTGTGTTATCTGTCGTTCTTTGGCCCAGGTTTCATCTAAATAGAGACCACTGGCTCCGCAGTCCAATAAGGCCAAAGTTCTTTCTTCGCGGCCATCAGTTAAATGGAGGGTAACTGGTAAGAGAAAAAGAGCAGTTCCTTCCTCCCTGGAAGAGCAAATAGAAGGTATATCACGATATCCCGTCCTCACCCTTCTTATTGGGGACGGGAGTTGGCGTTTCCCAAGGGCTTGGTTGGACGAATGGAGCAAGCGCGAATTAGGTGACCAGCTGCACCACAATATAGGCAAAGCCCCTTCCTTCGTCTATGTTCCCTTTCACTGGCGGATAAAGGTCCGCGAGCTGTGTCAATCTGCATGGGCTCTTCCTCGGTATTCCCTTTGGATTCAGGACGGACTTCCTCGGTACGATGAGCGAAGGGACGAGATGGTGCTGAGTGAGAAGGCAAACGACTCTTCTTTTTCTCCATTCTTCGTTCATTCAACCGATATTCTATCGTTAGTGCCTGGTCCATCAATCCTTTGAGGTTTTCTATCCTGGCAGAATGTACTAGTTCATCTTTGATGTCCTCTCTGAGACCTCTACGGAAGAGTGTCACCAAGGTACGTTCCACCCAGGTTGTTTCTGCAGCTAATTGTCTGAAACGGGTGATGTATTGTAATACATCTTGACCCCCTTGTTGGACTTCGCAAAGAGCCTCTTCTGCTGTTGCCTCGAGTCCAGGGCGTTCAAACATCTGTTTAAAAGTAGTGATAAAGGTGGAATAATTAGATAGACAGGGATCGTTTCTGGTTACTAGAGGTGTGGCCCAGGCTAAGGCTGGTCCTGATAAGGCACTAATCAAATACCCCACCTTGGTCTTATCTTGTACAAATTGCGAGGGGCGAAAGGCAAAGTACACCGTCAAGGCATCCAGGAATTCTTTTAATGTGGTGGGATCCCCGGAAAATCGAGGTGTAGAGGCGGCTACTGCAGGGACATCTGTGGTCCTGGAGGCAAAGGCTTGTCGATAAACAGTATTCTCAGTACGTAATTGCTGGAGTTCTTGAGCCTGTTGTTGTATTGTTGCCAGTAGGTCCTGGTTAGTAGGTTCCGTGTTTGCCACTGGGTCATCCATAGTTCCGGACTGCAACTGGAATTTTTGGCGTTGCAATCTGTCGCGGTTTTCAATGGTCTTACCGTCGAAGCTGAGAGGCGTAGGGGAACGACCCTTGTTCCGGCAGGTTCTGCTCTGGCCGAGGTAGGGGCGACCCCTTCCAGTAGCCACGGCGCTGTTTGGTATGAGCAAACCACTACAGTCCGTGCCCTCCAGAAGGAGTCCCAGAGGAAAAACCCCCGTAGGGTAAAAAACCTCCACAGGAACTCCCTGAAATGAAAGGAGGACACCAGGGCGTTAGGACCAAGGATCAGGAAGACTGGAAAACAAGGCAGGACAGGAACAGACAGAATTCGCAGGAGGAGATCAATCGGAGCGTGACTACCACCAAGGAGTGTTGCAACGCAATGAACAAGCAATTGGAATCCCCTTATATACCCCTGGACAGGAAGTAGGAAACAGGAAGTAGAACATCACCATCTTGGATTGGGGAGAAAACAACAAGAGTGAATTAGGTATGTGTGTAAAACAATGCATGCTGGGCAGACAGGAAGTGGTCAGCATGCTGGGAAGAAAAGAGACAAGTATAAAGTACCCCAAGTGTAAGGGTTCGGTTTGTTACAGGAAACATCGGTAAGTAAATGACAGGAAACGGACATGTAAGAAAATTAATGTTGAGCGCAAACTGCGCTGATGCGGCCATGCCTGAACCCCTCGGGGTTTCAGACCTTGCCGCTTCTGCCTTTACGGCAGAACTTAAAATATGGCAAGCGGCGAGTGCCGCAACCCCTAGACCGGCTCCCTGGAGCCTCCATGGCTCCCACCCGGGCCGTGGCAACCCCCGCGACCCGAGCGTCGGCCGCGGCATTCTCCGCGACCCGGGTGCCGGCCACGGCAGAAAAAACGTGCTGCGCCACGGTAACCGAAGCCCGCGGCCGCGGGGAGCGCCGCGGCATAACAGTACCATCCTGGGGAGTGCAAAGCCACAGTCTCTCAATGTCTCTACAGTGGGTGGGTTACCCACTGTGCCATCCTGGGGAGTGCAAAGCCACAGTCTCTCAATGTCTCTACAGTGGGTGGGGTGCCCACTGTACCATCCTGGGGAGTGCAAAGCAACAGTCCATCAGGTGGATAAATTTCTCCACTGGTCAAGGAGGATGCATGGTGTGCACAGTGAACCGTGAACAGTGCTTGCATGAAGGGCCCAGCGGAGCGGTGCTTGAGACGGTGGGGCCCAGCGGAGCGGTGCTTGACAGGAAGGGCCCAGCGGAGCGGTGCTTGAGACGGCGGGGCCCAGCGGAGCGGTGCTTGACAGGAAGGGCCCAGCGGAGCGGTGCTTGAGATGGCGGGGCCCAGCGGAGCGGTGCTTGACAGGAAAGGCCCAGCGGAGCGGTGCTTGAGACGGTGGGGCCCAGCGGAGCGGTGCTTGAGACGGCGGGGCCCAGCGGAGCGGTGCTTGACAGGAAGGGCCCAGCGGAGCGGTGCTTGAGACGGCGGGGCCCAGCGGAGCGGTGCTTGACAGGAAGGGCCCAGCGGAGCGGTGCTTGAGACGGTGGGGCCCAGCGGAGCGGTGCTTGACAGGAAGGGCCCAGCGGAGCGGTGCTTGAGACGGTGGGGCCCAGCGGAGCGGTGCTTGAGACGGCGGGGCCCAGCGGAGCTGTGCTTGACAGGAAGGGCCCAGCGGAGCGGTGCTTGAGACGGTGGGGCCCAGCGGAGCGGTGCTTGAGGTGGTGGGGCCCAGCGGAGCGGTGCTTGAGACGGCGGGGCCCAGCGGAGCGGTGCTTGACAGGAAGGGCCCAGCGGAGCGGTGCTTGAGACGGTGGGGCCCAGCGGAGCGGTGCTTGAGACGGTGGGGCCCAGCGGAGCGGTGCTTGAGACGGCGGGGCCCAGCGGAGCGGTGCTTGACAGGAAGGGCCCAGCGGAGCGGTGCTTGAGACGGTGGGGCCCAGCGGAGCGGTGCTTGACAGGAAGGGCCCAGCGGAGCAGTGCTTGAGACGGTGGGGCCCAGCGGAGCGGTGCTTGACAGGAAGGGCCCAGCGGAGCGGTGCTTGAGACGGTGGGGCCCAGCGGAGCGGTGCTTGAGACGGCGGGGCCCAGCGGAGCGGTGCTTGACAGGAAGGGCCCAGCGGAGCGGTGCTTGAGACGGTGGGGCCCAGCGGAGCGGTGCTTGAGACAGCGGGGCCCAGCGGAGCGGTGCTTGACAGGAAGGGCCCAGCAGAGCGGTGCTTGAGACGGCGGGGCCCAGCGGAGCGGTGCTTGACAGGAAGGGCCCAGCGGAGCGGTGCTTGAGACGGTGGGGCCCAGCGGAGCGGTGCTTGAGACGGCGGGGCCCAGCGGAGCGGTGCTTGACAGGAAGGGCCCAGCGGAGCGGTGCTTGAGACGGTGGGGCCCAGCGGAGCGGTGCTTGAGACGGCGGGGCCCAGCGGAGCGGTGCTTGAGACGGCGGGGCCCTGTTCAGCGGTGACTGTCTTCACGGCGGGGCTCTCTTCAGCGGTGCTCTTCTGCACGGCGGGGCCCTGTTCAGCAGTGCTCTTCTGCACGGCGGGGCCCTGTTCAGCGGTGCTCTTCTGCACGGCGGGGCCCTGTTCAGCGGTGCTCTTCTGCACGGCGGGGCCCTGTTCAGCGGTGACTGTCTTCACGGTGGGGCCCTCTTCAGTGGTGCTCTTCTGCACGGCGGGGCCCTGTTCAGCGGTGACTGTCTTCACAGCGGGGCCCTCTTCAGCGGTGCTCTTCTGCACGGCGGGGCCCTGTTCAGCGGTGCTCTTCTGCACGGCGGGCCCTGTTCAGCGGTGCTCTTTCAGTAAGTCTAGGGAGCCAGACCTGGCCTGGACTCCCTGCTCACTCGCCCTCCGACCGTGCATTGGCAGGCCCCTTCGGGGACGGAGTCCTGGGCCCTTTGTTCTCGTCCCTTGCAGCTGGGATGGGGCTTGTGGGGCCCTCCTGCTCCGCGCTCCTGCTGGTTGACCTCTCTGCCCTGCTGCCCTTTCGCTCCTTAGATGGGGCTCTCGGGCCCTTCCCTCCCCTGGCTGTTGTGGCAGGTGAAGTGGCCGAAGTGAGTTCCTTGGGGGCAGTCGTGTCGGTCCTCTCACGGCGGCCCTTTAGTTTCCGGGTCCTCTTGCCTGGGGGGGGGGGGCTGGATGTGTCCTTGCTGCTGAGTGAAGTGTCACTGCCGCCAAAGGGTGGACTCCAGAACCCATGCACCACTGTGACACTCGAATCAGGGCTGGTGGTGGCTGAGGTGCTCTTGGGACTCTTAGCAGATGGAGGGGGTGGGTCAGGGGAGGGAAAGAGGTTAAGATTAGAGAGGTAATATTTCTTAGGACCAAGGTAAAGGGTAGGAGTAGTGGTGATGGAAGTGGAGGAAGAGGATGTGGTTGTAGGAGAGTCAGGTGTGCTGTCTTTGGGTGCAGGTGACTGAGACGTAGGCTGTCGTGAGGTGGTTGGCTGTTGTTTGGGTGTGTGCCTGCGTTTATGTGTCTTGGAAGAGGGGGTGACAGACACAGTGGGAGAGGACACAGGGGACGTGTAAATGGCAGTGGGGGTGGTGACTGCACGTGTGCGGACTGGACTGGAGGGTGTGCTGGTGATGGAAGCACTGGCTGATGGTGGTGTGCATGCATGTGTGAGTGTAGACGTCACAGGGAGGGAGGAGGGAGACGAGGAGGAGGGGGACACAGAGGTGGTAGTGACTGTTGGAATGTCTGCATCTGGGTGTTGCTTGGGTGAGTGTTTGTGGGATCTGTGGTGCTTGTGTCTGGATGAGCTGCTCTTGGGTGTTGAGGTGTGTGCAGGCTGGTCTGATGGTGTGGATGGGATAGGCTGAGGAACAGGAGACAGAGAAAGGGTGGAGGCAGTTAGAAGAGAGGCTGGAAACAGGGACAATGGCTGCCGTCAGTGCTGAGGCCAGAGCATTGAACGATCGTTGATGGGCAGCCTGACCCGAATGAATGCCCTCCAGGTAGGCATTGCTCCGATGCACCTCCCTTTCTACCCCCTGGATGGCATTCAAAAGGGTAGTCTGCCCAACAATGATGGTCTGAAGGAGGTCAATGACCTCCTCACTGAGGGCAGCAGGGGTGACAGGGGCAGGGGCTGAGGTGCCTGGGGCGAAGGAGACGCCCGCCTTCCTGGGCGAGCGGGCACGGAGCGAAGGCTGAGGGGCTGCTGGGAGGGCGGTGCTGGTGCGCTGGGTGGCAGCTGTACCTGTAGAGGCGGGGGGCCCGGATGTTGCCGCCACCGCTAGGGAGCTCCCAACCGAGGACGTGTCCGTGTCGCTGGTGTCTTCACCGGTCCCCGTGGTGGTGCTCCCCTCGCCCTCCGGATCACTGGTGCCCTCGGTGTCTGTTCCAGTGCCCACCGGGGCCTTGTGACTTGCAGCTCCCTCGTGCTCCGATGCCAAATCTCCTCCGCCTGATGATGCTAATGCACACATGCACATGAAGAGATAGAAAAAGGGTGGGGGGAGAAATGAAAACAGGTTGAGTGCATGCCATGTCAACACCGTTGGCGGAGAGGACAGACACAGGTGCCTCATGCACTAAGCCGCGCAATCGGGGTACACTACTCAGTATTTCTGACTCGGCCAACAGGTCTAGGGACAACAAACGCGCACATGTGTGATGCAGGACCATGGTTAGCTGTACTTGGCACCCTACAGAGGTGGGGGGCGGGGGCACAGGGGACTACACTACAGAAAGCGCCCTGGCCTACTGTCACCCACAGCCCTCCTCCCCCACCCAGACGCCTCAACTGCGCGTAAAGATAGCAGAATGTGCAGATACTCACCCCCTTGTGTCTGCTGTGATGTCCTCAAGCGCCCATCCAAATCAGGGTAGGCCACCGCCAGGATCCGGGACATCAGGGGGGTCAGGGTACGACTGGCACCCCTCCTAGGTCGGAAGGCCATCCCCAGCAGTGACTCGGCGGTCTTTCTGGTTCCGCGGCGGATGTCCTCCCACCTCTTGCGGCAGTGGGTGCCCCGTCTGGTGTAGACCCCCAGGGCCCGGACCTCCTTGGCGATGGCACGCCAAATGTCGATTTTCTGATGGGCGCTGACCTGTTTGACATGTACAGGGTGGGAAAGAAAAAACGTTATTTTTCTGCTTGTTAGATGTGAATGCCCCCCCCTCCCCAACCTTGCCATGTGGCACATTCTCTCATCTGCCGTGCCTTGCACTCCTCATTTTCTCCCCACCCCACCAACTTACATCCACCCCACTCCACACAGGCATAACCCATTCAATGTGCACTCAGTGTACTTATCTGTTGGTCTGGAGGACCGTAGAGTAGCGCATACTGGGGGAGGACCCCATCCACAAGTTTCTCCAACTCTTCAGAAGTGAAGGCAGGGGCCCTTTCCCCAGTCGCAGCAGCCATTGTATCTTCCAGACCGAGGTCACAGCAGCACTTGCAGTATAGGTCCTCTCCTGTGGATGATCAGGTCTCGAGTGATTAAGGAGATAGAAAATGGTGGTCACGGTGCGTACCGCGACCGCCGGCGCACATCGTCACATCGTCATTGGCTCATGAAACCCATAGGGTTCAATGTTAACCAATGCGCCTTCGTACAGCGGTCTTCGACCGCCTACCGCCACGGTGTGCCACGCTAGCGCAGTGACCTCACATCCCATTGTCCCACTTCACAGGTCAGGCAGCCGCCATTCCAAGGGCCCACATGGCATAATTTCAACTGCGTCACAGAGGCCTAGGCCTTGCATTGCCACTCATACAAGCCTTTCACTGCATTTCGAGTCAATTACTGTGCAAGCTGTGGTTATGTACCTGTGGGTTGCTTGACTCTGTGCTCCATGTTGTCCTTCCTAGGCACCGTCCGCTGGGACTTGCGATGAGAAGGATGAATCCTCGCGTGTACCGACCGCTGGTGGACCTGTCGACAATGGAAGAACGCCATATAATACTACGCTACAGACTTGACCGTGCCACTATACATGAACTGTGTGCCCAGCTGGAGCCAGCCCTGATGTCCCCCATCCGCCAACCCACAGGGATCCCCCCTCTAGTGCAGGTTCTGTCAGTCCTCCATTTTTTGGCAAGTGGGTCATTCCAGACAACAGTGGCCATGTCATCTGGAATGTCTCAGCCTATGTTTTCAAAAATCTTGTCTAGAGTGTTATCTGCCCTGACGAAACACATGCGGCGCTACATTGTATTCCCTGAGGAGGTTGATTTGGCCACTGTGAAGGGTGATTTTTATGCCCTTGGACATATCCCCAACATAATTGGTGCCATTGATGGGACCCATGTGGCTTTAGTACCCCCAAAAGACGATGAGCAGGTGTACAGAAACAGGAAAAGTTACCATTCGATGAACGTCCAGGTGGTCTGTTTGGCTGACCAGTACATCTCCCATGTGAATGCCATGTTCCCTGGGTCAGTGCATGACGCGTATGTGATGCGAAATAGCAGCATCCTTTATGTGATGGAACAGCTACAGAGACAACGTGTGTGGCTAATTGGTGACTCTGGTTACCCCAACCTGCCTTGGCTATTGACCCCAGTGAGGAATCCCCGGACCAGGGCAGAGGAACGGTACAATGAGGCCCATGGGCGAACTAGGAGGATCATTGAAAGAGCCTTTGGCCTCCTGAAGGCCAGGTTTAGGTGCCTGCATATGACAGGGGGATCCCTGATGTACTCACCAAAGAAGGCGTGCCAGATAATCGTGGCCTGCTGTATGCTTCACAATCTGGCATTGCGACGTCAGGTGCCTTTCCTGCAGGAGGATGGTCCAGATGGTGGTGTTGAAGCAGCTGTGGAGCCTGCGGAGAGTGAAGAGGAGGAAGACGAAGAGGACGACCCAGACAACAGGGACAGAGTTATCCAACAGTATTTTCAGTAGCACACAGGTAGGAATCAGCCACGCCATTTAACATTTACAGAAAGCCCCCTGCATCTTTACTTTGTGTATTTCCCCCCAGTTCTTTTAAACTGATGTTTGATTTTCCCTTCCCTTTTCAGTGCTGTATGACCCACTGCGTGACTTCGGCTTGGTTAGCCCATGGACTAATGCTTATTGACATCGGTATGTTGTCATCACATAAATTACAGAACATTATTGATAAGTAATGTGTTATACATTTGTCAATAATACAGGCTGACTCCAGAATGATTTCAGTGCAATGAGTGATTTATTTTTAGTGCTAGATATTGGTACATGATATTAAAACGGTGATGGGTGAGGGTGGAGTTATGTCCATGGCAGAGTCCAGTTCTCGGTCGCACAGGTGCATTGTCCATATGCCTGTGGAAGGATGGAGCAGGGGCAGTTCAAGGTTGGACAGGGTGACACTGTGGGACAGTGAAATGACATCCGGGGGGATATTAGGCTGGCGGGGGTCTTGGCATCCTACTCTGTCTTCCTTTGAGATCTCAGGTTCCTCTTGCGGGGTGGTTGTTCTTCAGCAGGAGGTGGAGTTCTGGTGGCCCGTCGTTCTGTGGGGGCCTCCTGACCACTAGCGCCGGCGGAGGTGGTAGGCTGTTCCTGGCTAGTGACAGGGGCCCTTTGTGGTGCCACATGGTCCCGCAATGTGGTTTCTATACGGTTGAGGGCCTGGACTATGGTCCCCATAGCGGTAGCGATGTTCCTGAGTTCATTGCTGAACCCCATGTACCGTTCCTCCTGCTGTGCCTGGATCTCGGTGAACCTGGCCAGTACCGTCGCCATTGTCTCCTGGGAGTGATGGTATCCTCCCATGATGGTGGTGAGGGCCTCTTGGAGAGTCGGTTCCCTGGGCCTGTCCTCCCCCCCCTGTCGCACAGCAGCCCTCCCAGTTGCCCTGTTTCCCCGGGCCTCTGTCCCCTGGACGGTGTGCCCACTACCACTGCCCCCAGGTCCCTGTTGTTGTTGGGGTGTTGGGTCAGCCTGGGTGCCCTGTAGTGGCAGACACACCGCTGATTGACGCGTCCGCGAGACAGAGGCATGGGCCCGCTGGGTGGGAGCTGTGCTGTTATTCCCAGAGGGGTTTGGGTCTGCTGTGGCCTGTGTCTGTGTGTGGGGAACCGACTGTCCAGAGGTCCCCGATGGTCCGGGCTGGCCGTCAGGTTCTAGGTCGACAGATCTGCTGTCCTCGCTGGGGGCCTGTTCTGGGGGTGGGATGGGCAAATCTGGACCCTCCGTGGCGGTGTGTTGGCGTTCGGGCCCTGCAGGGGTAAAGGAGTATGGTTATTGTTTCTGTGTGTGCCATGGCGTGCATTTTGAGTGCCCTTGTCCCCCAGTGCTGGCATTCCCTTGTGGGAGGTGTTGTGAGGGTTTGTGGGGGGGGGTGTATGGGTATGTGCAATGGTCATGCTTTGGTGGTGGCTGTCTATGGTTTGTGTTGGCATTCAGGGGTTGGTGTTGTTTAGGGCGGGTTGTGCTGGTGAGACATTGGCAGGGAGGTTGTGTGCTGGGGGGTTGAGATTGGGGGTGAGGGGGGGGTTGGCATGCTGGTGGTTGGGGGGGTGAGTAGTTGAGATTCGACTTACCAGAGTCCATTCCTCCGTGTACTCCAGCGAGGCCATCAGGATGCAGGATGTTTACCACCTCTTGCTCCCATGCTGTGAATTGGGGTGGAGTGGGTGGGGGTCCGCCACCAGTCTTCTGCACAGCGATGTTGTGCCTGGAGATCATCGAGCGCACCTTCCCCCGTAGGTCGTTCCATCGCTTTCTGATATCTTCCCGATTTCTGGGATGCTGTCCCACAGCATTGACCCTGTCTACGATCCTTTGCAATAGCTCAGCCTTCCTTGCTATGGTGGTGTGCTGCACCTGTGTGCCGAAGAGCTGGGGCTCAACCCTCATGATTTCCTCCACCATGACCCGGAGTTCTTGGTCCGAAAACCTTGGGTGTCTTTGGGGTGCCATGGGGTGGTGTGGATGAGGTGTGGGGTGGTGTTTGTGGTGATGTGCGTGGTGATATGTGGTGATGTGTGCGTGGATGTGGTGTGGGTGATGAAGTTGGGTGCCTGTGTGTGTTGGGGTTTTCTATTGCTGTGCTCGCTCTCTCTATCTCTATCTCTCTCGCTCTCGCCTTCGCTCCGATTTCCAACTAGTGGGGGTTTGTGGGTGATGTGGGTGTGTGTTTTATATTGCAATGGGTGTGTGGGAGTGGTGTGTGTATGTGTATCAGGTGTGTGTATTTCGAATTGTCCAATGTGGCTGTGTTTTGTAAAGGTGTGTGTATTTTGACCGCGGCGGTGTGTACCGCCAATGGAATACCGCGGTTGAAAGACCGCCGCGTGGATTCGTGGGTCAGAATGGCATGGGCGTGTTTGTGTTGGTGTGACGGTGGAGGTTTGGTCATCTCCAGTTTTCCGCGGCCCGCTGATGAGGCGGCCTTCCTTGGATGTCGGATTTTTGGCGGATTCACAGTTGTGGGTCAGAATGACCGTGGCGGTTTACCGCGGCCGCGGCGGTAGAATGGCGGACTTCTGACCGGCGGTAAGGGCCTTTTACCGCCGAGGTCAGAATGACCTCCTATATGTTTTGTTCAGTTTAGCCGCCTATTGGCTTTGACATGGCATTAGCCATTATTTTTTGTATTCAGCTCAGCTGCCTATTGGCTTTGACATGATATTAGACATTACATTTTGTATTCAGCTCAGCTGCCTATTGGCTTTGACATGATATTAGACATTGCATTTTGTATTCAGCTCAGCTGCCTATTGGCTTTGACATGATATTAGACCTTACATTTTGTATTCAGCTCAGCTGCCTATTGGCTTTGACCTGACATTAGACATTACATTTGATTTTTAGGTTAGCTGCCTATTGCCTTTAACGTGGAGTTAGACATTGCAGTTGAGAATCCAAGCTGTATTTTTCCAAGCTGTGTTTTTTCCACAAGATGAACCAAACTGTTTTTCTCACACCAGACTAGACCTGATAAGAGAGAGTACATTTGGTGTTTTCCTTTCTGCTCAGGCTTGGGAAGAGGAGAAGTCTAGGAGATCTGGCCAGTCTCCAAAGGCTTGCGTAGTTTTCCCGAGTCTGAGAGGAGGGGGCACGCTTTTGTAAGGATGGCTCGGGCTTCAGAGATTTAGATTAGAATCTGCTTGACTTCGGGCTGGAACTTGGTGCCAGTTGCCAGTCTCCCGTGTGGGTAGATAATTTCTTTCTCGCAGTTGACCGGAGTCATCAACTTGCAGACCCTAGAAAGATGAAGCTGTAAATAGTTTCTCACACGGTGAAGTATTTGATTGTATATGCTTTGCATTATATATATAACCTGCTGTGTACATTGCAACTGAGAAGTACTGTGATATATTTTGTTTTCATTGCTGTGATACTTTTACTCATTTGAACGTGTGCTTGAAATCTATTAATTTGTCTCTCACGAACTTGTGGGTGGGGAAGAATTAACAACAATAAAGGTCTTCTTTGAACTCAGAAGTGCATTCTTGATATGTTCTGTAAGCTCTGATATGAGATAAGGAGGAAGGCAGAACAGAGGAGTAATGGGAGTGGAGGATGAGGGAGTGGTTGTTGGAGATGTATGTCTGCTGCATTTGGATGCAGGTGCATGGGCTGTATGCTGTTGTGAGGTGGATGGCTGTTGGGTGTCTGAGTGCTTGCGTTTGTGTCCTTTAGGAGGAAGGGCTACAGACACAGTGGGAGAGGACACAGGGGACGCATGCATGGATGTTGTGGAGGTGTCTGCCAGTGAGCTATGTGTTCTGCTTGGTGTGGTGATGATGCTGTTATTGGATATTGATGTAGTGCATGCAGGTGTGAGTGTAGACATAACTGGGTGGGAGGTGGAAGAGGAGGAGGAGGGGGAGACAGTGGAGACAGTGGATGTTGTGCCTGCAACTGAATGGTGTTTGTGTGAGTGCCTGTGGGATGAAGTGTGGTGCTTGTGTTTGTATGTGCTACTCTTAGGTGTTGACTTGTGTGCATGCGTGTCTGTCTGTGTGCTTGGGATGGGCTGGGGTTGAGGAGAATGGGACTGTGAAGTGGAAGTTGGAGAAGGGACTGCTGAAAGAGACACAATGACTGCCTCCAGAGAGGAAGCCAGAGCCTGAATTGATCTCTGTTGTCCCGACAATCCACCATGAATGCTATCCAGGAATGCATTTGTTTGCTGCATCTGGGCTGGCAGCCCCTGGATGGCATTCACTCTGGTTGACTGCCCTACAGAAATGGATCTCATGAGGTCAATAGCCTCCTCACTCAGGGCAGCAGGGCTCACTGGGGCAGGACCTGAGGTGCCTGGGGCGAAGGAGATGCCCACCCTCCTGGGTAAGCAGGCATGGGCAACTCGGTGAGGGGCTACTTGGAGGGCGCAGCTGGTACGGGGTTGGTGGCTATACCTGCAGCTGGGGTGGTCACAGAGGTGTCTGCCACCACCAGGGAGCTCCCATTTGATGAGGTATCTGAGTCTGTGTTGTCCCCTCCAGTCTCTGCCGTGGTGCTCACCTAACCCTCCGTCCCACTGGTGCCCTCAGCGTCAGTGGACTCTGCCTCCAGGGTCCTGTGGGATGCAGCTCCCTCTGTCACCAATGCCTCTGCTCCTCCACCAGATGATGCTAATGTACATAGGGACAGGATGACAAAACAAGAAGGGGGGGAGAGAGACAAAGGATACACTGGTTTATTGACTGCACCAACACCACTGCTGGCGTACACATCACCCTCACACACAGGCAACAGGCCTATGCACTATGCAATGCACTACCAGTAAAATGGCTAGTCACCAAGGAATGAGGAGGGACACACACCGCCAACTGCAGCACACCTGGGACCCATGCAGCCCTGCCCAAAAGTGAATACTAACAAGCTAGATAAGCAGTATTTCACATTCAAACCCTTAGCCACCAGAGGACCTACGCTGCTATGTCTGGCCTGGGGACACCCGCTGACACATAACCAGCACCCAGATACCACCCCACCAGCCGAATGTTGTAATGATAGCCTCTGTACTCACCCCCTTGTGGCTGCTGTGATGCCCTCAAGCGCTCATCCAGCTCAGGGTAGGCCTCCGCCAGTATTGGGGCCATCACGAGGGTAAGGGTCCGACGGGCACGCCTTCCTCATTGGGAGGCCATCCCCAGCTGGGCCTCTGCAGTCTTAGGCCCAGCATCTTAGGTCCTCCCACTTTTTGCGACAGTGGGTGCTCCGCGTGCCATAGACCCCCAGGGTCCCCACCTCCTTGGCCATGGCATGCCATATTCCCTTCTTCTGATGGGCGCTGACCTGCAGAGGCAATACAGACAGGAGTATACAGTTAGACAAACAGTCCAGCCTGTCACACAAATGGCCCAACATACCCGTTTGCATCACCATTGGCACACACATAGCCCAACATGTACACCACCAAGAGGACATCCACACATCCCCTCACACGTGGCCTTCACACACAACTCCATGCCTTCATGCCACATGCATCATGCCCACAGTGTACTCACCTGCTGGTCTGGAGGCCCATACAGCAGTCCGTACTGGGGTAGTACCCTATCCACCAGCCACTCCAACTCCTCAGAAGTGAAGGCTGAGTCCCTCTCCCCTGTCACATGGGCCCTGGTAGGTTCTAGACACAGGCCACAGCAGCACATGCAGTCTAGGTCCTCTTCTATGGAAGGTCAGGAAACAAATGAGGATTGAGATAGAAAATGGCAGAACCGTCCACGGTGGTGCATACCAGCACCACCGGCGTAGATCCCCATTGGCCACTGTACCTTATAGGGCCCAATATTAACCAATAAGGAATTGCACGGTGGTTCACGACCGCCTACCGCCACAGTGCACAACCTCACCTCACTTCCACCTGTCCCTCCACACAGGATAGGCAGTCACTATTTAAAGGGGGGGGAACAGGCCTATCAATAATTGCTGCGTCACAGGATCAGTAGGCACAAACATCACAAATTACACTGTCCCACAACATGTTTGCACATTGTGGACTGCTGCTGTGGCTCCATTGTTCAGTTTGGGACAGCCTACTCACTCTTGTGTCCCTTAGATATCTACCGCTGTGGATGAATAGGAGATGGAGACATACCCCTGTGTACAGACCCCTGGTGGGCTTGGCTACACTAGAAGACAGGCACATAATATTCACCTACAGACTGGACAGGGCCACAATCACAGAGCTGTGTGCCCAATTGCAACCTGACTATTCGTCATCCCACTGGGATCCCCCCTCTTGTGTAAGAAGTGCTATCAGTGTTCCCTTTCCTGGCAACTGGTTCTTTCCAAGTGACAGGTGGCTTGGCAGAAGGAATGCCACAGCCAAGGTTCTCAATCATGCTAACAAGATCTGCCCTGAAAAAATGCATGTGCAGCTATTTTGCTTTCCCCTAGGTTGAAGATTTGGCCAATATGAAGGCCGGGTTTTATGCAATGGGACATACCCCAAATATAATTGGGGTGATATACCGAACACGTATTGCATTTGTCCCCCACCCCCGCCAGAATTAACAGGTGTTCAGGAATCGTAAGGGTTTCTACTCCATGAATGTGCAGATGGTGTGCCCGGCGGACCAGTACATCTCCCATGTCAATGGTAAGTATCCAGGATCGGTGTATGATGCCTTTGTCCTAACGAATAACAGCATCCCAAATGTGATGTCCCAACTACAGAGGTACAGGGTGTGGCTAATAGGTGAGTCCTGGCTCCCACCCAGTATATGTTGGTGTATGCCTATGGTGTTGGCCAGATAGGATACGTTGTGGCTAAATGTTGTCCCTCAATATTTGCAGGTGACTCTGGTTACCCAAACGTATCATGGCTGCTGACCCCTATGAGGAATGCCAGGACAAGGGCAGAAGAACGCTATAATGAGGCACAAGGGTGAACCAGAAAGATCATTGAAAGGACCTTTGGCCCCCTGAAGGCCAGGTTCATGTGCCTCCATCTGACAGGTGGATCCCTGTGCTACTCACCCAAGAAGGTCTGCCAGATAGTAATGGCATGCTGCATGTTGCGCAACCTAGCCTCAGATGGCATGTACCTTTTATGCAGGAGGAGACTGGAGATGCCCCTGTGGCAGCAGTGGATCCTGAGGACAGTGAGGCCAGGAGGCAGAGGATGAGGATGTGGACAACAGAACATCAGTGATCAGACAATACTTCCAATGACACACAGGTGAGACGGTGCAACTTCACATTTCTATGAGTATTGGTATATTCTGTGTGGCATTGGCATGCGGCATTACCCACTCCTTTGCCCTACTTACTGTTACCTATGGACATTAGTTTTACAGATGTTGGTGATATTACAATATTCTCCTGATGTGATCACAACAGCTAGGTACAGGTAATTAATTCTATGCTCATACTATGTACAGTTCATTTGCAATGGTTGTAGCTTATTAAATCAGTACAAATTTGAAATACATGAAATACTAGTAGTCGAGTTGTTGTGCTGAAATATAGAGGGGAAAGTGCAATGGAATGGGGTGATGATGGAGGAAAGTCCAGGGTATTGTTCCAGTCTGTTTGTAGCACAGCGTTGTTGTCCATGGGAACATAGGAAGGCGAGCAATGGCAGTTCAAGGTGGACAAGGTGACTGAGTGGGACACAAGGGGGACAATCAGGAGAGTCTCATTTCCTGGCAGTGGTCTTGGCAAGTGTCTCTGGCTTCTATCTTTGTCGCAAGGAACGTTTGCAGGGTAGTTCACCTTCTGCAGGTGGAGGGGTGCTGGTGGCCTGTGGGTCCTGTGGCGGGGCCTCCTGGCCACTTCAGATGACTGATTAGTGGCAGGGACCTGCTGGTGCGCTGTTGCCTCCCTCATGATGTTGCCCATATCTGCCAGCACCCCTGCTTAGGAGATCAGGGTGTTGCTAATGGCTTGCAAGTCCTCCCTGATCCCCTGATACTGTCCCTCCTGCAGCCAACTGTTCTCCTACATGTTATCTAGGATCTCGCCCATCCTGTCCTGGGAATGTTGGTAGGCTCCCTGGATCTCAGAGAGTGCCTCCTGGAGAGTCAGTTCCCTGGTCCTGTCTTCCTCCTGGTGCACAGCAGTCCTCCCAGTGTCCCTGTTGGCCTGTGCCTCTGTCCCCTTAACGGTGTGTCCACTGCCACTGACCCAAGGTCCCTGAATGTCTAATGTTTGAGGTGTGGCCTGGGGTCCTTGTACAGCTGGACAAACTGCTGATTGACATGTCCTGGGAACGGAGGTGTGGGTACACTGGGAGGGTACTGTATTGTTGGATCCTGATGGGGGAGGCTCTGTGGTGGTCTGTGGCTGGTCTTGGGTGACCGGCTGTCCAGTGGTCTCTGATGGGCCAGGTAGATCATCTAGATCCCGGAGTCTAGAGTTACTGTCATCACTGTGGGCCTCTTCTGTTGGGGGACTGGATAGTGGTGGCACTTCCTCTCCAGTGACATTGGCTGGGGTACCTGTTGGGATGTAAGTGATGTATTATGCTTCAGGTGTCTGATGTGTACTTCTGCAGCTTCCCTCTATGGTTGTTGTTCCCCTGCCAGCTTTTGCTTGTGTATGTTAGTGTATTGTGGTTATGTTAGTTTCCCTTTGCTGTGCATGCTTTAGTGATGAGTGTCCATGCAGGGCTGGGAGGGGTGTCCATGCATTGATGCAGCATGCAGGGCTTGGCATTGGGATTAGTGAGATGTGATGGTGGAGTGTGTGGGATGTGGTGGAGTGATGGGAGTGAGGGTGAGGGTGTGTGACGGCATGCAGGTATGGGGGTGATAGTTGTTAAAAGTAGACTTACCAGTGTCCAGTCCTCCTTCAACTCTGGCAAGTCCCTCAGGATGCAGTAATGCCAAGACATGCTCCTCCCATGCTGTAGGTCCTTCCACCTCTTCCTGTTGTCGTCCCTTGTTCTTGGATGCTGTCCCATGGCATTGACTCTGTCCACCATTCTCCACCATAGCTCCATATTCCTAGCTACTGATATCTGCTGCACCTGTGCTCCAAAGAGCTGTGGCTCTACCCTGACGATTTCCTCAACCATGACCCTTAACTTCTCCTCAGTGAAACGGGGGTGCCTTTGTGGTGCCATGGGTGTCGTGTGATGTGTATTGGTGAGGGTGTGTTGGGTAATGTGGTGGGGTGTGTGATATGGAGTGCGTGAGGGGTGTATGGGTGTGAGTGGTGTATATATCTGGTGGTCTCTGTGCTGTTCATGTCAATCTCCTGGCAGCAACTGTGGTTGGTAAAGGGTTGTGGGTAATGTGAGTGTGTGTTTTATAGTGGGGTGGGGTGGGTGTGTGGGTGTGGTGTGGTGTGTGTATGGGTGTCAAGTGTGTGTTGTTTGAATTGTCCAATGTAGTGTTGTTTTGTATGTGGGTGTCTATTGTGAGCGCGGCGGTATGTACCGACAATGGTTTACCGCCAGTGAATGTCCGCCGAGGTGATTCGTGGGTCATAATGGGATTGGTGTTGTTTTGTTGGCATAACAGTGTAGGTTTTGGGACCGCAAGTTTATAACTGACCTTTGGTCTGGATGATTTGCGTATGTGGCTGAATTCTGTCGGATTGGGGCGTATGTGTCATAATATGGTGAACCGATATTCGTCAGCGCAGCCGTAAGTTGGCGGCCATCAGCACAGCGGTAAGCGCCATTTACCACCAATGTCATAATGAGTGCCTGAGTTTCAGAGCTCGTCATGTCACAGCTCTTCGTCCTCAGCACTATTTTACTACTGCAATTTGTATGGGACTGGTGGCACCAGTCAGGGGAGTCTTCCTTGGGGTTTTGGTGTCCACAGGGGTCCTTCTGGTTGGGACCAATGGGTTTTCACCACTAGCACACGCCGGGCACATGGTTCCATTACTGGCCTCCATAGGTCACTCTGTGTCCTCTTCTTTGCGATGGGGCTGGAGTCCAGGTCCTGTTGTTGGTAGAGGCCTCTCTTTGTGCTTCCTTCTTCTTTTCCAGTTAAGATCTAAGTTCTGCTGCCAGGGGAGCCCCTTAAATCCTGGTTTAGGGGGCATTAAAGGGTGTGAGGGACAGTGGCCAATGAGCTACTGTCCCTGCAGCTAGTCCACCTTTGCAGTGATGACTTCCTGTGGGGAGTACTTTACTTTCAACCCAGAATCCACTAGTCTTACAGTCTGCCAAGATGGCAGAACCCTTCCTTGGCTGTGCAGACCTCCTAGCCTACCTCTAAGGTGTGACTAGGTTGAGGGAGGTGCATGCCTCTTGCATAGCTTATTTCCCGCCTGCCCGCTGGGCAGGACAAGAGGGTCTTTGTCCTCCACTGGGAGGATAGCTCTTGGCACATCAAAGGCAGGGGAAGTGTTTGAGGCTTACTGCCCTGATGCTAATCTTACTAGTCAGCCTGGGAGGGCGAAGGTGTGACCCAGGCCCTTTGTCTTACATCCTGCCAAGGTGCTAGCACTACCGGTAGGAGGCCAGACTTCTTTATGTGGTGACAGCTGCTCGGGAGAGCCAGCCAAAACAATACAGGACTGGGTAAATTGGTGGGCACCCGCTAAGGGTGCCACCTGGGCATCTGCTTTTTAATCCTGAACATTGGCATCATGTTCAGGGTTGAAAAGCACAGTGTTTGATACCAAACATGACAGGATTCAGCTGGGCCATTGCAGAGGTGAACATCTAAGCTGTGGTCAGATGCCAGCCTATGTTATCCAATGGACCGCTGCACTCGGGCCAGCATTGCAGATTAAATGCCAGCACAGGGGCATATGTGCTCGTACATGTATGCCCTCATTCATGGAACAGTGCACCCTGCCCCCTGGGCTAGAGGGAGCCTACATTAGCAGTGACTGACCTGCCCATGGGCAGTAACAGTCTTACTCGAGCAGCTCTCTGCTTGTGCAGGCTGACATGGAAGCCCTGCAGTCTCTCTTTTACTTGGGGTACTAAGGGTGGCACAATCAGTGCTGCAGCCCTGGTACCCCCTTTACTGCCCTTACCCTGGGTATTCCGGGTACCATTTACTGGGGACTTACAGTGGTGTTAAGGTGCTTGCCAATTGGTTATGCAAATCAATAATGTAAGGGAAAGAGCATTGGTACTGGGGCCTCGTTAAGAGACCTCAGTACCATGACAGGTCCAAAACAACATCATCTATCAGTTCAAATGGGGCAAAAAGTGGGGGCATCTGCATGAAGCCCAGTTTGCCTCAAACCCTAACCATGATGCTTTGTTTTAAATCTCATGTTTGTATTTCTCTAGACTACGCACTCAACATATAATGCCTGCCAGTATGGATGACATGTCTTCTATATGTTGTAGTCCTCATTGTCTTAAGCAGGGCCACTGGAATTATGCTGCAGGAGAGGGCCAAATTATGCAGCAGGGTTGAGTAAATTATGTGAAAAGAAAAGCTAAATTATGCTGTCCAATGCGGCACAAATTTGTGATGATATTGCTTTATTATTTTGTCATTTTTAAACATATTAACACTGTCTGGGTATTGGTTGCAACTCATTAGTACCAGTTTAACACCCACATATAGCTATAAGCAACAGAAAGGTGACCAGTCAACCTTTGAAAAAGGCCTTCCACTTCACAGAAACATGTGTTGCTGTGTTTAAGTAACTCTTGAATTGTTTGAGCTAAACTCTGCACATTATGCAGCAGTTGATGGATTATGTGGCAAATGCGTGAAACCTATAATTATGCAAAAAAGTGCAACAGTCGCACAATTCCAGTGGCCATTGTCTTAAGTAATTTTTCCTATACACTGGTTTACACACTTACACACCATTGTCTCTGTATAATATGTGCATGATATAACTCATTCTGGCATCCTACTCTATCCTGCATACTTGTAATGAGTAGTGCTATAAAGGGAATTAAATACACATGGGAGTGTCTCTATGTAGTGGTGAGGGGTAGAAATGGAGGGTGGTACTGATTGAATCCTTGGAGAAGGACGTCTGGGGGACACAACAAATATTTTGACAGTGTCTGGCACCAGCATTAAAGCCAACCCTGTCAGGGACATAGCTATCATTCCTGCGGCCCATGCAGTGTCCCAGACCCTGAGGTAAAAGCACTTCAGCTGATTGTGAAATGGGATGGTAGAAAGGTGCTATGAACAGAAGTTTTGATTTTATCATAATCTGTGTTTCAGTAAAGTTTTTATTTAAACATTTCTAGTTATTGGATAATGAAGAGCACAAGTAGAAAAGCCTACAATCATGAACAAAGTGCTCTAGTCCCAAAATCTTCTAGTGTCAGACTGTAACCTGCCAGACAAATGCCTGGGCTGGAACCTTGAATGGATTTCCCCCTTATTCTTTGAAAAATAGCCTTTTCTTAACCAAACGTTGATATTTACCAAAATCTCAAACAACACAGCACAGCAAGTGAAGTTGCTGTGTTGTGTTGTGTGACATAGCAGAGTAGCACCATATTTTCCAAGATATGGTGCATTGGCAATAGAATTGAAACGTCTGACATGGAAGTTACAAAGTCAACTCTCACATCATCTCTCTATTCATTCCCTACTCAGCCTCTTCATTTCTCCATTCCATTTTCTTGCTCCTTTCCCTCCTCTCTCTTAACTTGCCATTCATCTCTGTCTCTCACACTCCCCCACATGCTTTCTCTCTACCTTGCATATGCCACCTCTACCTTTTGCTCTCTTTTCAGCCTTCTCAGTCACCCTCAGCATTTTCTGTACCTGTTTTTTGCTTCTTTCTCTGCCCCGTCTTCTGTTGTCTTCATTTGTCCTCTCACTATCTGCTCTTTCTGTCAGCTTACAGATCCTCACTTGCTTTACTCTTCTCCCACTGTTCACTCTCACTGTTCAAAATGTCTGTCATTTCCTCTCAGTATATAGCCCTTTCCTCCTTCCTTGCCATAATTGTTCTCTCTTTTTCACTCTTTCTAGTAGTGCGACTGCATGTGAACTCAAAGCCCATTTTCATCAACACAGTGCTGCTTCTGGCATTATCATTCATGGTACAAGGGTAGAATTGTGAAAACTGACTCCTAAGTCTAATGCCAATTCGGCTTGGAGTGTAAATGTTTGCTAGTTTTCTCATCAGTTAAATCTGTCCAGCTATATGTAGCTGTTTGCTCAACATTAAATTACTTAAAACAAGCTAAGGAACATAAAACAAATTTGGTATGTATTTCGTTCTGCTGTCTATTTTATAATCAAATATCTTCAAGTGTGTCCGTAAAAATGACCTTTTGCCTGAATTTTTGTCCTGAATTTTAACCTTTTGTACCGAATTTCTACTTCCACTGTCCTGAATTTGCCTTCTCACCAGGTGGTCACCCTACCCACAGTCCAGTGCTTCACTGTCTAGCTCACCCATGCCAGCAAAGTATCTTCAAACTGCAGCCGTGCTAGGTGCTGCCGCGATGCAGAATGCTATGTGCTGGGATGATTTCAGGCCGAGGCGCCTGCTGGGAGGCCTCAGACAGCAATGCTCCAACTGCAGCATGCAGTTTTTTGGAGCTGAGCAGCCAGCAGCTCTGCCTCCAGTGTGGCTGTGTCCTCACGTTACGTTGGAAGGAGTTTCAGTCGCGGCAATTAAGGGCAGACAAGCTGACGCAGGCACTTTTAAGGTGTGCGCTCATCCTCGGCTGGTCAGAAATGTTTAACCAAACAGACTTCAGCATGGTTTAAAATATCCTGCAGTGCACCCACTGTCCCGCCCACCAGCAGCACAACCAGTGCTTGAAATGGAAAAATAGAAGTGCAGGTACTCTCAACCAGAGTACCTGCTTGTTTCTGAGAAGTGCCGGTACTCTCCAATTAAAAGTATTATGTTTTATTGAGAAGTGGCGGCACTCTCCTTCTTAAAATAAAAAAGTGCCGGTACTCAGTACCGGACAGTACCGGCCCATTTAAAGTACTGAGCACAACACAACCTTGCCTAGGCATAGCGATCACATCAGGAAAACAAAAAAGATACATACTGTCTGGCCAATCCTTAGGCAGTCATGTCGGAAAACAAAACACCTTATTCAATAATTGTTTTATTTCACCAATGCTTTGCAACGTCATATCCATGTGGCCCAAAGAGACTGGGCCAATTTCTTATGTTGCCAGAGCTGTTTCTTCATACTATGTAACCCAGCAACATGCACCCCTCCCAGCCTGGCTTAAATCGACATTGTGGCTGCGCACAAGGGCAGCAGCACCAAGCAATCCAAATCACCTCCTTTATAGTAGAGCTGCAATGCTTTAGTGTTCATAGCTCTGTCCCATGAGCTTTAATATGCGTGACTAATGCATTTTTGTGTGGTGATGCGGCTACCAGCTTAAAAATGTATTTGTCTAACCCCTGATGCATGGTACTTGGCAGGGCAATGTTTATGAACTTATCTGTAACTGTCTGTCACAAGAGTTACATCTGATGAACCCAGGTACAAATGTAAGTGAAAAAAAAAAGTTTGTTGTACATCAGAGGTACCCATAAAATATCGAATATGACAAACATTGGTACACTGGGGCAAAAACAGGCACAGAAAGCACATGTGATGGAGCTAAGAGTGTAATGATATGATAGGAAGCAGGAGAAATAGTCCTGAAGGAAACATCATTGTTACCAATGAAGTGCTAGAGATTTAATTTCAGGTACAATGAATATGTTGTACTTAAAGGCTTCAGTAAGGAGTGAACCACCCTGGAGAAACATAGGGCCTCATTTATGGCAGCATGTTTGTGGCAAAGTACCCGGCGCCCAAGTTCTAAACTAAATGGATGGATGAATAGATGAATGGATGAATGGATGGATGGACAGAAGGATTATTCAGACCTTTCTAATAGCTACCTATAAACAACACTGGTTTCAAATGGTGTGCTCATATTTAAAGAAGAGTGTGGCCAATTGCTCATAGGGGTGTAAAAAAGGCCCACGCCAAAGCAAATACACATACTGTTCAGAATGTAATGACAATGGACCATATGTAACTGCTGGCAATAACAGAAACCAAGACGGTATGTGCAATGAATTTACAAACATTATGGTCAACTATTGTCACTGTTTCAAGCTGCTTGAAGCAATAGTGTCTAAGGATCAGTCACAGAAGATCATTTTCTACACAGATGTTTTGATTACAAGAAAACAGTGAAAAGATGGTTGATCCTACAACAGTTGAAATCTTTTTCATTTAAGTTTTCAGTTTCAAGATAGCTAATCTGGAATCCGCTTTCCTTCATAGAATTAGATATTTTTGTAGTGTATGTTTTAAAAAGTATTTTATTGGATTGGTAGGATACAAAACATCAATGCGTTTGTAGAAATATTACAGGCTATGTGTCAAATACTTCAATTGTTAGTATCCTACAGACAAAAAGAAAAAAAGAAAATATGATACAAAATCAGCATTATATAGAATATTATATACAGATAGCAAATAAAGCCATGTACAAACTGGTACCAAAATGGTCTCAAACAAATCTCCCTAAAGTACTTTTTCCCCATTTCCCTCAATTTTCTTCTCTTACATAGGTCATTAAAGAATCCCACATTTGGGCCCTCATAATGAACTTAGCAGTAAACACCACCACTGATGTGGCGACGGTGAACAGAAGACCGCCAGGGGCGGTGACTGCACACCGCCGAATAATGATGCAAGAAGACAAACCTCCAAAAATCCTGCAACCTCCATCAACCGCCAAGGCCATTGACAACGGAAAGGCAGTACACCCCACCCCACCATCACCATGCAGACAAATTCTCCGCCCACGAAATAATGATGCACAAATCAGCTTGACAGACAGGGAATGCTGAATGACCATTGGCGTTAGGGACCGCCACGGCCAGCAATGGGACCCACAAACAAAAAATGCACACATTGGCAAGTTTGAAACCACACACCTGGCACACACCCACAACACTGTAAAACACTCACAGATACGCCCCACAATCCTTTGCAATGCCAATTGCACAACAGATATTGACAACACAACACGCATACACTAAACTCAACATCACATAAGTCATACACACAACTACACAACAGCACCCTCACCAATACACCTACAACACACCACCCACAACACACATCATGACACCCCCTAAGCATCCCCACTTCACCGACAGTGAGTTAAGGACCATGGTGGACGAAATACTCAGGGTCGAGCCACAACTATTCGGGGCACTGGGGCAGCAGACACCCGTGGCCAGGAAAATGGAGCTATGGCAGTGGAAAGTCAACAAGGTCAACACAGTGGGAAATGATCCACGCACAAGGGACAAAATCCGGAAGAGATGGAAATGACTTGCGTGGGAAGGTTCAGTCTATGGCATTAGGGCACAACATCGGCATACAGAAGATTGGTGGTGGTCCCCCACCTCCTCCCCCGAATACACCGACTGGGAGGAGAAGGTCCTGGCTATCTTGTACCCCAAGGGCCTCACCAGACTCACTGGAGGAGTGGACTCGGGTAACTCAACTACAATATCTTCATATTCACCACACCTGTAATGCATGTATCACCCCATCCCCTCACTACCAATAGGACCCTATCCGCTACCCAGTCCACTACACCCACATCCAAGTTCCCTGCATGCCCAGATTCCCACAAACAAATCTCCATCCAACCCTCTGTGCACAGTCACCTACCCCTGCATGGAATCCCAATGGCACTCCAGCACCCACAATGCACCTCCACCCCCCACCAAAAATTCAACAAAATGTACACAAAGGGACCGTGCATGCCACTACAGGGGAATATAAGGATCAAATGGTGCAGACCAGTGCAGCAATTGCCGAAAAAGTACAAGACACCCACATGTCTATTCTCCCATACACAGGCACCACCACCCATGCCACCTGGATGGAGACATCAAGGAGTGCCAGCCCTCCACCTGAAGATGGATGCCCTACTCAGGAGAGTGCAGAGGGATGTCTGGACACAGAGAAAATCCCTGGCCCATCAAACAGTCCTGGACTGTCACTCTCCAGAAGCCCCGCCCACCATACCACTGACACCCCTACCACTCAGCCACCATCATCAGCTCTGGCCAAACTAACCCACACCAGTGTCCCCAGGACACAGACTGGCTGCTCACATGTACAGAGGCCAGAGTCTCCACCCACCAACAGGCAGGATGATGAAGGGTCAACTGCAAGTGGGACTGCCAGACCTGTGCAGGGGACACAGGCACAGGGGGCTAGGGCCAGTGGAGGGCATCAGTGGCCCAGGGGGGTGGCCAAAGGATGGATGCAGAAGCCCAGGAGGTGATAGCTGAGGTCCTGGGAGCATACCACCATACCCAGGAGAGGATAGGCCTGATCCTGGCCACCCTGGAGCAGAATCAGAGGCTGCAGATAGCCCGCCACTAGGAAGCCATGTAGCAATGGAAACAGCTGAATGCCACCATGGCCTCCATTGCAGGGGTGCTGCAGCACCAGTACCACAGCCAGCCTGAGTCCTCCACTCACCTGCAAGCCCCTAGCACTAGCCAGGACACTGTCCTGCCATCTGCATCTGCAGAATCCACTGGAATGGTGGCACTGCCAGAGGACACACAGGAAACCAGCACCCCTACCACCTGCAGCCCAGCTGCACCTTTGCAAACATGCCCTCAGAGCCAGATATGCCACTGAAACACCAGCCAAGACCAAGCCCAGCACCTGTAGAGACTCTGCCCTGAACTGTCTCCCTTGTGTGCCACTGAGCTACCTTGTTGACATGCCACTGCCATCACACCATCTTCCAATGGCCACATGGACTATACCCAAGTGCAACCAACAGCTGAGCATATGTACCTGAGTATGTTTTTCACCATGTGCCCACTCCCTTTCACTGTCCCAACACTTATGTATATATTGACATTGAATAAACGCACCTATGCACTCAAATTGTATGTCCCTCATCAATATGAGATATCAATTGTGATTGTGAATCCATTAGCCAGTTACTATCATAATCACACTTTTATTACAGGAGGGGATCCAACGCACTGTAGTGTCTGAAGTATGTCACACTTTACCTAATATTGAGGTCCCTGGTACATGCCACTTCAGTCATCATTTAGCATTGTCACTGACAAAAGACACCACAGTACTTATTACATGAGACAGACTGTAACTATGCAGTGAAGACAGCAGCATCATTGAACAGTACCTTAGAGTCACTGGAAGTATAGCCGGATTAGCTGGGTCTTAGAGTTGAGATCATCCCCCTCTTCTTCCTCACCATCATTTTCATCCCCTCCCTGAGGTTGCAGGGCTGGTTGAACACCATCCTCCTCTTCCAGAAGTGGGATAGCTTTCCTCATAGCTAAGTTGTGCAGCATGCAGCAGGCTACCACCATCTTACACACCTTGCAGGGACATAGCATAGGGATCCCCCAGAGAGATGGAGACAACAGAATCTTGCTTTCAGGAGACCTATAGTGTGCTCTATCACCCTCCTATTACCTCCATGGGCCTCATTATACTTCCTCTTTGCATCTGTCCTGGGATTCCTCACAGGTGTCAGGAGCCATTGCAAGTTGGGGTAGCCAGAATCACCTACAAAAGTGCCTTTACTTGCATACAGCCTGCCTGTCAGCTATGTAACTCATCCAGTGTCATACACACTCGCCTATGAGCCAAACTCAGTCCCCTTGTAGTTGTCCCATCATGTGCAGCACACTGCTGTTTCTCAGGACAAAAGAATCATGGACTGATCCTGGGAACCTGGCATTGACATGTGATATGTACTGATCAGCAGTACACTCCAATTGTACATTCATGGAGTGATAGTTCTTATGATTTCTATACACCTGTTCATTCACTCTTGGGGGTATGAGAGCTATGTGGGTTACCTCAATGTCACCTATCACATGGGGGATATTAGCAAAGGCATAGAATCCAGATTTGATGGCTAGGAGTTCAGCCCTCTGGAGAAACTGGACATAAGTTTGGTGAACAAAGGCATCCAGGAATTTGGACAGAATGAGGCTGAACATTGGTTGTGAGACCCCTGCAGCCATGCCCACTGTCACCTGAAATGAGCCTGTGGCAAGAAAAATGGAGCACAGATAGCACTTGCACAGTTGTAGGGATGGCATGCTGATTTCGATTGGCCGGCTTCAGAACAGGATCCATTAATTCACACAGGTCATGGATTGTAGCTCTATTGAGTTGGTAGGTGATAATGATGTGACTGTCCTCCATAGTGTCCAGATCTACCAGGGGTCTGTAACCAGATGGGGCCCTTCCTCACCACATGGGTCTGTACCTATGGGGGAGGAAAGAACACATTCTGAGTGTCAACATACACTTGCATCACATGATGCCACTGTACTTTTCAAAATGCGTCACATAGGTAACACATACAAACGGAAAGCATGAGGTACACTGTCAGGCAAATGTGTGTTGAGGTTTCTCTGTAATAATGGCATCACAATGTGGACACACTTCCAACCATGGGTACATGTGGGGATCATAGAATCATGTCAGCAAGCAACAAAGGGGACAGAGAATGGGGTCATAGATGAGGCCACCGGCCAGGCTATGGAGACGTGCTGGAAGCAAAATGGCAGCCTCCTGCCATCTAGGTATGATAGAGTGGAAGTGACTTCATTTCTCTGGCATTAGTCGTCATGGCGGAAGGCAGTGTTCACCGCCGTGCACCTGATAATTGGATTACATGGTTGCCAATGCAGAACCTGGGCCAATCATGATCGCCACCGGCGGTGACAGAGCACACTGCTGCGGTACCTACGCCATTTTGTCAGACCCTTGACACATGACTCCAGAATCATGTGAAGGGTAGTACTCCATTGCGTGTGCTGCTGTGATTCCTAGGATGGCGCTTGTCACAGGGGAACGGTTCCGGCTTTCAATGTGGAGGAGCTTGAGAAGCTGGTGGATGGGGTCCGACCCCTGAATGCGAAGTTGTGTGGGCGAGTTGCCATCTGTCATCTGTAGATGTGTGTGATTGTGGCAGATGCCTGTATGCATGTGTGTTCGATGTGTGACTGCCCAGCTGTAGTTTGTCTGCCACGTTCTGCCTGTAATTTGTTCAAATTCATGTCTACAATGGCCGTTCAATATGGAGCGGCATGGCATTTGTATACGGGGCACCCATACTGACGTCTGTTTCTTTGCTTTGTGTGTCCCATGTAGGTCAGCGCCCATCAAAAGAAAGTCCTGTGGCAAGCCATTGCCAAGGAAGTGCAGACCCCGGAGTCTACAACCGATGGGGCACCCACTGCAAGAAGCGGTGGGAGGACCTGAGGCACTGGGCCAGGAAGACTGGAGAGGCCCAGAAGGGGAAGTCTTCCCAATGAGGAAGGGGTGCCTATCGGATCCTGACCCCACTAATGGCCCGCATTCTGGCGGTGGCCTATCTGGAGTTGGATGGGTGCTTGAAGGTAGCACAGCAGCCATAAGGGGGTGAGTACTAACACTGTTGTGATACCTCTTTGATGGTTGAATTTGGGTGCTGTGGGATGTATGCATTGAAGTGCCAAGCACTTAGCCAGGTGTGTCCCTGCAGTCCTGCTCCCTCCAAGTCATTAAGATTGTATAAGAGCTAGTTGTGGCAGGCTCTATAGGTCTATGAGGGGACCCTTTTCTGTCATCTGGTATTCATTGTGGCCTTATGGACTTGTAAGTGCATTGGCTGGGCATGGTCTCTCATGGTTGTACTTCACACAGTCTATCAGGGTCATGTTTCATGAGGTTTATTTTGTGTATTCTGGAGTCATGCCCACTGGTCACGGGCATATTCATAACGATTGTTGTTTCTGCTGAGGGTAAGTGCCAGACGTCAGTGGGAGTGCGTGTGACCCAAAATGTACATATATTCAGGATCTGACATAGTTCTTTCTTGTTTTGTTTCCCCACCCCTGTGCTCTTGCGTCCTTTGTGTACATTAGCATCATCTTGCGAGGGAGCTGAGGCACCAGCGAATGGGGATGCAGCAGCCCACGGTTCCAAGGAGGCAAAGTCAACTAACGCCAAAGGGACCAGTGGGTTGGAGGGTGAGGGGAATACCACGGGGAGACAACTACCACTGGAGGTAGGGATTCTGAAACCTCCTCTGATGGCAGCTCCCTTGTGGTCGCAGACCCTACTGGGCTCACCCATTCTTTGTCATCATCCGCCACCCCCCATGCCATCACCGCCCTCCCAGTTGCTTGTGCCCGCTCACCCAGGAGGGTGGGCGATTCCTTCGCCCCATGCACCTCATCCCCTGCCCTAGTCAGCCATGTTGCCCTCACGGAGGAGGCTATTGACCTCCTGAGAACCATCTCTGTAGGGCAGACAACCATCATGAATGCCATCTAGGGGCTAGCATCCCAGATGTAGCAATGCAATGCATACCTGGAAGGCATTCACGGTGCCATGCTTGGCCTAAAGAGATATTTTCAGGCTCTGGCCTCCTCTTTGACTGCAGCCAGTGTCCCTGGTCTTTCTGTCCCCCCTCCTACCACCTCTACCCCTTCCAGCACCCCACTCCCTTTACCCATCCCATGCACACACACAGGCAGCAGTTCACACAGATCAACACACAAGAAGCACTCAAACACAAGCACACACTTCCCACCACAGGCAGGCACACCCAACATAGCAAAGCACACACAACAACATCTACTTCCTCCAGTGTGTCAACCTCCCCCGCCACCCTGTCTGTCTCCTCACCATGCACACCCACATGTACTGCACCCTCAGTCACTGCTGCTGCCCCCATTCAGGTAGTCACCACAACATCTGACATCCAGACATGCACCCCTGACACCACACCTGCACTCACTTATAGACACTTGTAACACACTCACCAGACCTGCAGACACCCAGACAATATCCATCTACACTGGGAGCCTGTCTTCTCCCACTATGTCTACCCTCCCTCCCTCCAAAACACTCAAACCTTCGCACACTTCCACATCATACACATCAACCACACATCAGCATACTATACAGGCACCAGCATCCACATCTGGCACACCTACACCTGGTACGTGCACTCCCTCAACCTCCACTCCCAGACCTGCACCCAAATCCCCTCCATCTGCTCCTAAGAAGCTTTTCCTATCCCGTGCTGACCCACTGGCCCACCCCGTCTTGTCCCTAAATGTGCCCATGTCCTTTCCCAGTCCACTCCTACCTCATTTTAGTCCACCCCAGTCCGCCCTTCCCATTCCTGTGCCCCTTCCCCAGGGAGGAAGAGGGCCTGTGTTGCCCCAGGTCCCTCTGCGACCCCCCCAGTCCAGGCCCACTCCCCCTCCTTCCAAGGGTAAGCCCAAACCCCTCCACCTCCCAAACCTAAGCCCAAGACCCACCCTTTCAGATTTAAGTCCCCACCCCCACCCCACCACCCAGTGGAGTACCTTTTGCACACGTGGGAGTCAAGTTTCGGCTATATTGGCCCTTCAGGGACTTAAGGATGAACTGGCCGACGACCTTATTTGGACATTAGTTCTGTCATGTAAAATAAATTTTAAGTGCCCAGCAGTGCTGTTGGCACAATACTGTGACATTGTTCAGCGTTTCACTGTGGGGGTGTGGTGTGCACATGTGTGTACATTGGTGCAGGTCTTTGTTGGTTTGTATCTGGTAAGTACATCTTGGTGTAGTATGCATGGCTTAGGATGTGGGAGGGGTTGGGAGTGCGTTGCGGGGTGGTTGGGGTGGGTGTGTAATGGTGCCCTTTCTTCCCATGTGTACTAGGCTGCTGTACTTACCGTCATCTTCGTCGTCGGTCACGGTCCTGGAGATATATGGCAAGGAGAAGTAGTGGCATTATTTCCAACTCTGACTCCATGTCTGCGTTGGCGTGTTCTGTGTACCTCCGGTGAGTTTTTCCTTTTATATTGTTTGTTTCCACCACACGTTGTCTGGCGGTGGTTCCTGCCCCATAACTGATGGCGGTCTGGTGTTTCATTATTTGATGGGCCTTTCCACCGGCCTGAGGGCGGCCTCCTCCGTCCTTGTCGGGACTACAAAGATGGTGGTGTGCGGATGGACCGCTGCTTGTTTCTCATGTGATTAATTATTTGGCGGTCCAGACCGCCAGCCTGTTGGCGGTAGTTACCGCCATTGCCAGTGATGCGGTGTTTACCGCCATGTTCATAATGACCACCTTGGTAGTACTCCTTTGGGCTGCCCCTTCTGTCTACTATACCCCTTCCCATCATATTACCACCAATAGTTAAAACAGTTAGTCAATACTTGGTGGAGCTGGCTCTATCTATTGTTTGGTAAGAGCCACTCTTTGTATGTCAATACAATTGAACAAAAGCTAACTGTTTTTATAACATGGATGAAACTTTATTGGTAAGACATGTTCTAGCGATAACAGAAACCAATTAAGAAATGGAGGAGCAGAAAAACAGAAAAAAAGCTCAATACATTGGATCACAAACTAGGATAGCAACTGACAACTAGCTCATTTAAGTACAACATATCGAAATGTGACCTCAACTAAGAGGAAATTTAATTATTTCAATGTACAAAATATTTTGTATACAGCCTTCATCAGTTTTGATGGCTATTCATGCAAACTCTTTAAAACTTTTTGTTTTTCAGAAACAGACTCTCAAAGAGGGAGTGCGTTTCTGTAAAAAAGACCATAAAGACATTTCCTATGCTTGTGGGATCCTTCATCACAGTCTTGCAGGTACCTTAATGTTTACAGAATAAACAATCCTAGGACTTTTCAAGCATCAGAATTATAAAACAATAACTCCTAATTGAAGATTATTAAATGAAGATCCAATTATTCTTTGTAGGAGACATCATAAAGAATCATCCAACAATTGTTTTTAGAACATGGATGAAACTTTATTGGTAAGACGTTCTAGCGATAACAGAAACCAACTAAGACATGGAGGAGCAGAAAAAGGGAAACAAAGCTCAATACATTGGATCACAAACTAGGATAGCAACTGAGCCGATGACAACTAGCTCATTTAAGTACAACATATCGAAATGTGACCTCAACTAAGAGGAAATTAAATTACTCAAACTTGACTGAGTTTCTAATTTATAGTTTGATGGACTGTACTTCATCTGTCAGGGTGGCAGAAGGCATTTCCTCCACCATGCTGACAGAACAACATCTGTCAAATGTAGAGATGACCACTGTCCCAACGTTCATCTCTGTGCATTTAAGGGATCTGTCTTCACAGTGGCGTATTTCAATGTACAAAATATTTTGCGTACAGCCTTTATCAGTTTCGATGGCCATTCATGCAAACTCTTTAAAACTTTTTGTTATTAGTTATTAGTTATTGTTTCTGGCCCTCAACACCAGGTTGTTGCTGGTGGTGATGGGGAGAAAAAAGCAACATTACACTCTCCAACCTCAATGTCTAATGTCCTTCCTCTGATAATCTGTATTCCATCAGGCTGTTGGGTGAAGTTTCCAGACACCGAGCTGCCGGACGAGGGATTCTTATATCTTGATCATCAGGTATAATCATCAAATTACCCCCCTCCACTGTTCATATGGACCTTTGTTAGTTGACATGGAGAGGTGATAAGGAGCTCTTATTTACATCAATGACCATAAACAGTGAAGTTCAATTTAGGCTTCACGTGAATCAACAAAGAGATTTGGTGTGAATTAAAAGGGTTTGCTAGCACATTAATTCAAATACATTAATAATTGAGTAAGTATGTAGGACTCAGTTGTAATTATTATAGATTCAAATAATTTAAACATTAATATTTTTAAACAAGATAAAATACCACATTGGTAAGAATTATGAAAAGGATAGAGAAAATACAGCATGTTTTTAGAAAGGAAAATCCCTAATCTAAATTAATGAAGTTTCAGGCATAAAGGGCATTTATTTTCAGCAAGCAAGGTAAGGTGTCAGTTTCAGAAACCCAAATGAAGGGCTCTGAAGAGAGAATAAGAATGTTTAGGCATATAACCTTAGCACTTGTGAACCCTGAAATGTTACTAATGAATATTCATGTATTTTGGATTATAAATCTGTATAGAATTTGAATAACATAGAAAATAGTGTGCAATTTGGAAAATGTGGCCACTTGAGTGGCCATCATTAATCACAAAGGCCCTCATTACAACATTGGCGGTAAATGCCGTTTACCGCTGTGCAGAAGACCGCCAACACACTGCTGCGGCTCCGGAATTCCGCTACAGCTATTATGACTCACAGCTCGGAATCCACCAAAATCCAGACACCCACACAAGTCCGCCACACCAAAGGTCAGTGATAAACTGGCGATAACAAAACCTCCACCGTCACGGCAACAGGAATACTCCCACACTATCACGACCCACGAATCCATGCGGCGGTCTTTCAACCGCGGTATTCCATTGGCGGTACACACCACCGCGCTCAAAATACACATTTACAAAACACAACCACATTGGACAATGCGAAATACACACACCTGATACATATACACACCACTCCCACACACTCAATACAATATAAAAAACACACCCACATCACCCACAAACCCTTACGACCAGAATTGCGACAGAAGACCAGAGAGAGACTACACCATCAACAAACTAGCATCCACAGTCACTCAACACCATCGCTCACACAACATCCAATCACCTCGCACAACACACACAAACACATCCCCTCACACATCACAACACACACCACCTCACACATCACCCACACCACCCCATGGCACAGCAAAGACACCCCAGGTTTTCTGAGGAGGAGCTCAGGGTCATGGTGGAGAAAATCATCCAGGTAGAGCCACAGCTATTCGGATCTCAGGTGCAGCACACCTCCATAGCTAGGAAGATGGAGCTATGACGCAGAATCGTGGACAGGGTCAACGCAGTGGGACAGCATCCAAGAACACGGGATGACATCAGGAAGAGGTGGAACGACCTACGGGGGAAGGTGCGTTATGTGGTCTCAAGACACCAGATTGCAGTACAGAGGACTGGCGGCGGACCCCCACCTCCTCCCCCACAACTAACTACATGGGAGGAGCAAGTCTTGACTATACTGCATCCTGAGGGCCTCGCAGGAGTAGCAGGAGGAATGGTAAGTCAAATCTTTAACTACTATATACCCCACCCTACCTGCATGCTATCATATACCCCCACCCTCACCCTCACCCCCATCACTCCAACACCTCACATATGTGCCACTATCACAAACCACACATCTCAACACCAAGCCCTCCATGCAACAACAAAGCATGGACACCCATCACCAAAGCATGTCCACTACAGATACCCACACAGACCCCAAAACAATTATCACACAAGGCCCTAGACAAGAATGCAAGCACTGGGGTACAGGGTCACCCACCCATTGCTCACCATGACACACACAGATGCAATTATCATGCCTTTACACCCCTGCAGGACCCCTACCCAACGTCACCGGACAGGAGGTTCCAGACATGTCCACCCCCCCACAGAAGAGGCCCACAGTGATGACAGCAGCTCTGTCCAACTGGATCTAGATGACCAGCCCGGCCCACCTCGGACCTCGGGACAGTCGGTTCCCCTGACACAGTCACAAGCCACCACAGAGCCTCCCCCCTCGGGAAACACCAGCACAGCACCCACCCAGCTGGCCCACATCTCTGTTCCCAGGACACGTCAAGCAGCAGTGTGTCCAGCACTACAGGGAACACAGGCAAACCCACCAACCCAAGAACAGCAGGGACCTGGGGGCAGTGGCAGTAGTGGGCACACAGTTCAGGGGACAGAGGCACAGGAAAACCTGGGAACTGGGAGGTCTGCTGTGTGACAGGGGGAGGACAGGCCCAGGGAACCCACTTTCCATGAGGCCCTCTCCCACATCATGGGAGCGTACCATCATTCCCAGGAGATGATGGCAACGGTACTGGCCAAGTTTTAGGAGACCCAGCGGCTGCAGGAGGAACAGTATTTGGGGTTCAGGGAGGAACTCAAGTCCATCAACACCATCCTGGGCACCATTGTAGGGGTGCTGAAGTACCTTTTGAACATCAGGAGGGACAATGTGGCACAAGAAGGGGCCCCTGACACTAGCCTGGATGATGAACTGCCCACCACCTCCGCTGGCGCTAGTGGACAGGAGGCACCGCCACAGGACCACGACACCAGCACCCCACCCCCTGCAGGTGGAGAACCACCCCGCAAATGGTCCCTGAGATCCAGGACAAAGACAGAGAACAGTGCCAAGACCCCCGCCAAGAAATGAGACTACCCTGAATGTCATCCTTCTGTCCCACTTTGTCACCCTGTCCATCCTTAAACTGCCCTAGCTCCACTTCCTAAGCCCCTTTGGACAATGCACCTGTGAGACAAATAACTGGACTCTGCCATGGACATTCCCCCTCTATCACCCCTGACCATTTTACAACCCCCTCCACTATTTAGCACTAAAATAAACACCCTTGAATCACAAAACAATCTGGAGTCAGTCTGTGCTTTCACAAATGTGTATTTGCAATAACTGAGGAAAATAGCAATGTCCATTGTATTGTCAACATACCTATGTCACACAGCTCTAGTCCATGAGGTAACATAGCACAGGTCACACAGTGGGATCCACATCTGTGAAATGGAAAGCCAAAATGACAAGTCAGGGTCCATACACTGGGTGAAAGTGACAGACATATGATAGGTCTAACAATTTTATCAGATGTAGGAGACAGTGATGTTTTCTTACCTGTGTCTCACTGGAAGTATTGCTGGATCACGTTGTTTCTGATGTCTATATCCTCTTCTTCTGCCTCCTCTTCTTCACTGTCCACAGGCTCCACAGCTGCCACAAGACCTCCTTCTGGACCATCCTCCTGCAGAAAAGGCTCCTGTCGTCGCAAAGCCAAGTTGTGCAGCATACAGCAGGCCACGATGATCTGGCACACCTTCTTTGGTGAGTAGTATAGGGAACCACCAGTCATATGGAGGCACCGGAACCTAGCCTTCAGGAGGCCGAAGGTCCTTTCTATCACTCTCCTAGTTCACCCATGTGCCTCATTGTAGCGTTCCTCTGCCCTTGTCCTGGGATTTCTCACTGGGGTCAGTAGCCATGACAGGTTGGGGTAACCAGAGTCACCTGCAAATGTCGAGGGAAATCTGTTAGACACACACTAACCCTTAGGGACAACCCCAGACCCAGACAACTATTCACAGGGTATAGGGTCCTTGTCCTCATCTATTAGCCACACACGGTGCCTCTGGACTTGCCCCATCACATAAGGGATGATGCTATTCCTCAGAATGTAAGCGTCATGCACTGAGCCAGGAAACTTGGCGTTCACAATGGAGATGTACTGGTCGGCCAAACACAACATCTGCACATTCATTGAATGGTAGCTCTTCCGGTTTCTGTACACCTGTTCACTCCTGCAGGGGGACCAAGGCCACATGTGTCCCATCAATTGCACCTATGATGTTTGGGATATGACCCAGGGCATAGAAGTCACTTTTCACTGTAGGCAAATCCTCCACCTGAGGGAACACGATGTAGCTGCGCATGTGTTTCAGCAGGGCAGACAACACTCTGGACAACACGTTTGAGAACATAGGCTGGGACATCGCTGATGCTATGGCCACTGTTGTTTGAAAATACCCACTTGCCTAGAAATGGAGTACTGACAGGACCTGCACTAGAGGGGGGATTCCTGTGGGATGGCGGATAGCTGACATCAGGTCTGGCTCCAACTGGGCACACAGTTCCTGGATTGTGGCACGATCAAGTCTGTAGGTGACTATTACATGTCTCTCTTCCATTGTCGACAGGTCCACCAGTGGTCTGTACACCGGAGGATTCCGCCATCTCCTCACCTGCCCCAGCAGACTTGCCCTATGGATGAGAACAGCAAGCACAGAGTCAGCCAACACTGAGGTAGTAAAAAAACAATTTTATTGCACACATTTGTCAATCCGCTATGTGCCTGTCGCTGTGTGTATGCAAGGCCTAGATATGTGTGATGCATTTAAAAGTAATGCCATGTGGCCCCCTGAAATGGCGGCTGTCTGACCTGTAATGTGGGACAAGGGGATATGAGGTAACTGCGCTGGCGTTCTGCACTGTCGCAGTGGGCGGTCGAAGACCGCGGCGCAATCCTGCATTGGTTAACATTGGGCCCTTTGGGTCCCAGGAGCCAATGACGATGTACGCCGGCGGTGACGGTACGCACCACCGCAGACATGACCACCATTCTCTGTCTGTTTACTCATTTGATACCTGATCTACGACAGGAGAGGACCTACACTGCAAGTGCTGCTGTGACCTCAGTCTGGAAGCGACGATGGCTCATGTGTCTGGGGAAAGGGCCCCTGCCTTCACATCGGAGGAGTTGGATTAAGTAGTGGATGGGTTCCTCCCCTAGTACACGCTACTCTACGGTCCTCCAGACAAACAGGTGAGTACACTGTGAGCATGCTGTATGGGAAATGCCTGTTGGAGTGGCGTGGATGGAAGATACAGGGGGTGAGGCCTGCATGATCGGACGGTGAGTGTATGTGCGTCAGGGCAAGGGTGAGAACGTCGGACAATGACTGTGACGGTCCGGACGGTTAACGTTTTTCCTTTTCCCCTGTACTATTCCTCTAGGTCAGTGCCCACCAGAAGAAGGATATTTGGCGTGCCATCGCCAAGGACGTCCGGACCCTGGGGTCCACCACAGACGGAGCAACCACTGCCGTAAAAGATGGGAGGACAATCGCCGTCGTTGATGTCAGCTATCCGCCATCCCACAGGAATCCCCCCTCTAGTGCAGGTCCTGTCAGTACTCCATTTCCAGGCAAGTGTAATTCCCCCACGTAAATGACATTTATATGAAGTGGTAAGTCTTAAGGACATTGATATTCCATGTGATAACCCCCATGCCACACTGGTGGCATTTTTGTTCTTTTGGCTACTTCAGTTGTTTTGCTCAAGTTTTCTTTGGTAGGATTCAAGTTGCTATTATTACTGCTTGTGTTGCTGGTTGATGGGTAATATTTGGCTAATATGTCCATACTCTTATATTGCCATTGTCCATATGGCAAGATTGAATTTGATTTTGAAAATGCGCATATATATATATATATGTACACACACACATACACCTATATAAATCTATATATACATACGTATTACCTACTGGCGGTCACCAGGACGTAGTTATAGTTAGGACCATTTTTTCAATAGACCAAGCATTTTTGGTTTTGCCAATAACTTTGCTGCCGTTTGATGACTCTTCACAGGATTTTCAAAACTTGTACTTCACTCGGTTCAGCTGTTCTGTTAAAAATTGCATGGTGATCCATCAAGCAGGGGCCGAGAGAAAGGGGAGTCCCAAAACACTTTTACCCATTCTACATCAATGGGATTTTTCACATTTTTTAATATGACTTCAGCCCAATCGCTGAACAGAATTACACCAAATTTGACAGAAAGGTAGTTCTTGGTCCAGAAAGCACACTTTTTGTTATTTGATGTAAATCGGTTCAGTAGTTTTCGAGTAATTAGAGGTTAAAAAATAGAGGTATCTAGGCACTGGAATAAACAACAGATACAAATGTCCCTGGGCTAATATCTGATTGGCTGCCAACACTTAAACAAGGAAGCGATGGCGGCCATCTTGGGACTTGGCTTCAGCCGAATCCCTCCAAAAAGATAAAAAAAAGAAATGGGGCCAGGCCAGGGGAGAGGCACCCTAAGCCCCTAGCCTTGGTCTAGGTTTCTCCATGGAACCCTCCAGGGCTAAAAAGCATAAAAAAAAAAAAAAAAAGATTTAGAAAAAAACATGGATGGATCCACAGATTTTTCCAAGTTGTTTTTTAAAGAAAGGTTGGTCTCCTGCCTTTTTCTCTTATTTTTCCGCTGAGTGGGCCAGGTCCTAGGGTCATTGGAAGCTTTAAAAAGGATTGGGGCACATAGGGACCCCTTCCAGAGCCTGCTTAGCCCTGGGGACTGCCACCTCCCCAGACAAATATGCAGGGGCTGTGTGGCCCCCGCATCCCAGGGACTACCAGCCCTCTGGGGGCAAAACAATAATTTGATATGGGGGCCCATATGGCCTCCCCCAGAGCCCTGGTGACCATCACCTCCCCAAGTCTAAAGAGTAAGTTAACAGGGGGTATCCATGTGGCCCCCTCGCAGCCTGGGAGTTCGCCACCACCCAAGGCTTATATTCAATTATGTGCAGAGGGCCTAGCAGAGCCAATAATGGCCTTGAGAAACCAATGATGGCCCTGGGAACATCCACTCCCCAAGGCAGACACCTTCTATATCCCTGGGCGTCCACACACAGGACATAGCTGTTTGCTCTGACTTGGCAGAAGCTTTGACAGCTCCTACCAAGTCAGAGCAAACACTCCAGTTCCAGCAAATGAGAGCTGTCAAACTGCTCTTGCTTGCTGGAAGCGGAGATTTCCTCTGTTTCCCTGCCCATAGAGATGCGGGTAGGGAAACAGAGAACAGCTCCCTGCCTGTGACAGCAATGCCGGGTCACAGATGAGGTGGGGAGCCAGGTGGGACTGAGGGGATGGGGTCCCCAGGGCTAATATCAGGCCGCGGAGGGGAGCAGCACATCCCCCCTCCCCCTCACTGGACGTTTACCCAACAAAGTAGCACTTACTAACTAACCAGTAGAAAGTGCTCCAGTTGGACAGGCATTTTGTGTAAACTGTGGACTCTTGTTGGATAAACGAGCAGGTGAGCTTCTTTTCTGGCCATGATGTTCATTTCACATAATTTAAAACTCAACAGGAAGCACTTACAAATATAAACATGACAGGTGCCCCAGTTGAAGATACACTTGTGGAAAGGGCAAATGACCCTAACTCCGGGGCTTGGCAAAGGCAAAGTAAGTGTGCCTACTTGGCGGTTCTATATTGAAAAACAATCTGAAATCCTTTGTGAAGGTGAATGCATCTTTCATCTATTGGATCTCAACAGATACTCACACCTACTCTCACATACACCCTCTCACACCCACTCTCACACTCAGACAGACACTCTCACAGTCACTCTCACTTCCAGAGACACCCTGTCACACCTGTTCTCATACCCAGAGAGACAGGCTGTGCAGCCAACTCCCACTGCATATGGCCAAAGGCTGTGTGCGGGGTTGGATAGTTATAGGGGGTTGGCCACAGGGTCTGGCCCCAGGCTAAAGGCCATGCATGGCAGTGGTTGGATTAACTTCTAATAATAAAAAATACTTTATGTTAAAAAAAAACTTAGAAACTCACTGAAAAAAACAAAGGTTACGGGGACGTTATAGTTAGGAAATAGAATTTAAAAAACATAGAAATTCACTTAACAAAAACAACAGTTACAGGGACGTTATAGTTAGGTTCTGAATTTACTCACACAAAACCAAAGAAATTCAGTAGTTACAGTTGGAGTTCTTTCAAGTAACTATAACTTCCAGCCAAAGATAACTTTAACTTGCGCCTTCGCCATGCACTGCTAATTAACCCAGATAGTACAGCACTCATGACAACTTTTATAACGTTAATAAAAATATCAATGAAACATTAGACGTCACATTATTGAAGAGAAAACTGTGCACAGCGGGGGTGCGAATTCTAGTTACGTGTGGCTGTGAGTTATAGTTACTTGAATTAACTCCAACTATAACTGTTGAATTTCTTGTCATATGTAGATATGTCAGATAGTTCTGCTGGCCCCAATAAGTTATGTTCATTATTATTTCTTACTTTTACCAATTCCCTAAGATATTACCTGACATTTGGCATCCCTGCATTTCCCTGTGTTTTCTATATTTCCTGTTTCCGTAGCTGACTTTCTCCTGTCTGTAGCTTTCTTTCTACTCCTTTTTTTAATACGATTTCCCTCGCCCCTCTTTTTCATGCCTTGTGTAGAACTGTTAACAGAGCAGATTTTGGGGAACGTAAAGGGGATTGCAGTCCCAAGTGTTAACAAAACATGTTGCTTGAGAAGGCTTTTTTGATAAAACAGTCAAAAAGCACAGGGACAGAGATAGAGTAGTCATGTACCCCCAATATTGTCTTTTACTAGCAGTTTCCATGACAGTGCAGCATGGTAGGATGAGATATCTAACCAACAAATACGATGTGTCCTTTGCATTCCCCTTCACATCTTCACTGCATTTCATTCTTCTTCATTTGTAGCCTTAATATTATTATCCCTCCATTAGGAGAAAAAAGGTTTTGGTTGACTACCTGTTTTTTAAATATTGTCAACCAAACCTCTCAAAGTTATTTTTTTGATAGAAGATACTAATAGCTAACCTAACTTTAATGAGGTATTGCTGTTGTATCTTGTTCAAAATAATTTGTTTTGTGGCTAACCTGGTATCTACAATGGGTGCTTTATGTTTTTGTCTAGGTGTGCAGTCCACTGGTGCCTCCACCACTGCCAGCCAGCCAGGGATGGCAGAGGAAGCCGAGCAAATTGATGGAGGGGAAGCAATTCCAGTGGTGACAGGAACCAGTGGTAAGTCACCTTGCTTTCTTATTGACAGTACTGTATTTGTTAAGCAAGGCACATATCCCACACATCACCTACCTGCCCGTGGCATCTCACTACCTAAAACTGCAGCGCAGTTTAATTCTGCACTTCAGTGTAGGTGGTGAAATGTGTGCCTGCTTCAGTTAACTGCACGGCACAAAGGGCCAGATTTGTACTTTTTTACACAAAACTGCAATAGGGCAGTTTTGCGTGAAAAAGTACAGTGCGGCTAGCGACTTTCCAAGACGCCCGCTGGGCACCATATTTATGGACTGGTGCTAGCTGGTGCTAATGCCATGTTAGTGTCCTTGGAAAGGGCACTAACAGGACGGGGAGGCGTAGGGGAAACCGGGGCTTGTGCGCCGAATTATGGAGCTACACTGTTTACAGGTAGAAAGATTTCCTCTAACCAGTGTAGCGCCATTTTCTGGTGCACAACCCCTATGGACATGGCTCCTGTCTTAGTAAAGACAGGAGCCATGCCCACCACCCCAATGGCCATGCCCAGGGGATGAATGTCCCATGGGCATGGCCACTGGGGCCAGCGCTGTGCAGAGGGCCACAAGTCAGGGCCCCTGAGCTGGGAAAAAAAAATACATGATAGGACTTACCTCGAATGAGTCCCCCATCCTGTGGTGTCCCTCTGGTGTTGATGGGGGTGGGTCGGGGTATCCCTGGGGCCAGAAAGGGCACCTGTGGGCACTTTCCATGGTCTCTGACGATGGATATACGCCTACAGGTCCCCTTACGTCTGCCCATACCCAGGCGTTAAATAAGGGTGCTATTATTTAAGGGCCGATCCCCCCATGCTGGATTTCAGCACGGGGAGATAAATATGGTGCAAAGGTCATATCGTCCTTTTCTGGACGGGAACACCTACCTTGCATCTCATTGATGTAAGGTAGGTGTTCATGTCCTGAAAATGATGTTAACTCCATAACTTTGGCGCTAGACGTATCTAGCGCTGTGGTGGTGGTGGGAGCTGCTGTCATCGCTGACTTCTGCGACGTGTGCCAAGCTGGAGCAGTATGACCTCCATGTTGTCCTGGAGGTTGCAAATGTTCCTTCACTGAGTTTTCCTTAAGTATTGGTGTGTGGGCCTCATTTTAATGCCAGGTCTGACCCTGGTGTTAAAATTTGATGCTACTAGGGTTTTGCGTCATGTTTTGGGTCCACTTCCTAGATGTGCGTCGTTTTAGCATCAGAAGATAAATATGGCGCAAGTAGCTTAACATCAGTTTTTGGATCGGAACGCCTACCTTACATCCCATTAACGCAAGGAGGGTTGTCACATTCAAAACATGGCTCTAACTCCAATAGTTTGATGCTAGATGTGTCTAGCATCAAACTATAAATATAGAGTCTGGAGGATGTGGAAATGTCTGGTTCATCTGGACTGTCTGGGCAGACTGAGCCAGTGGGTCAATCTCAGCCCACACCTAGACCTCCCACCTCAGCTGCTATAACACCGCAGCCTCAGGATACTTCCTCTTCCAACAAACCATTTTGTGCCCCACTGTCCTGGCTACTGTTAAGCAACCACTATAACCACCTTCAGTTGTGGTAGTACCCAGTGGGATGGGCCACACTGCCTAAAGGGTACAGGGCAGTGAGGGTAGGGATGGTGGTAAGGAATCTGTGGGTCAGCAAAGTGAGACCACTGACTTCACTGTCACTCAGACCACCATCGAGTGAGTCTTGGGAGCACCACAGCAGTGCCAAGTCAGGATGAAGCAGGCCATAACAGAGATCCGGGAGATGAAGCAGATGCAGAGGGAACACTGTCTAGAGATGCAGTATCTCAACTCTAATTTATGCTCCCTGACCTGGGTGGTTTATGATATTTACCACCACGTGTGCAGGGTGTAATGTTTAGCGTTAAGTTATGCCCGCGCGTGTCTCCTCCGTTCCAGATTCCGAATGACGCTCAGAATTCGTGGGAGTTCAGTCGGAGAAGATACATGCAGCGCACGGACTGTAATCTGGACAAGCATAAGTCGTTACACTCAATAAAGTGACTTCTGGTGCAAAGGATGACACCGTCTCTACAAATTTTGGCGACGAGGTGGTTGTAACGACGTTACAAAACCACACGATACAGAGGCATATTTTGGATATCTGGTAAGACTTGCCAGGAAATTGGTAAAGGAGCAAGTTTGTCGTGTGCCTTGTTATTTGAAGGATTTCTTTGACGTCGTGTGCAGTGCTATTTTATTTCTTCAACTAATTTAAGGCTGTAAGAAGGGAATTTCTTACCGGCAATCTGGCGACATTCAAGGAGCGCTCTCCATTCCATTGCTCGAGCGCAGTTTCAGGATTCACTTCTACGTTGCACGCGCTCCTACGCATGCGCGTTGATAATTAAAGGAAAGCACCCTAGCAGTGCTGCATTGAGTTACTTAAACGCGAAAAATGGATACGGAATGCTTTTTGTCATCAGGCGAAGCGTTTTTATAAAAATAAAGGAGATTTCATTGGACACAGATAATTCCTACAGTAAGGAGACTTTCATCTGGTTCTTGTACATTTAATTAAGGGAAACACCTTTTTATTGTACTACAAGTGGCATTACAATATTAATTTGGCACATCATTAATTGGTGATATAGTTTTTTTTTTCTCTTATTTTTCTTTTTTCTATATTGAATTTACTGTTATTTCAAGCGGACTTGGATTTTTTTTTCTTTACATTTTTCTCAGCAAGTAATTTCAATTGGTGCAGAAGGGGACAAGTTTAAACGTTTACATTTTCAACATGGCCACACAGCAATTCTCACTTCAGCCTCCGCAGACTTTTTGGCCAGCAGGTGCAAGCCCGTGCATGAAGGGGACAGAATGGAAATCTTATTTTCTAAATTTTTTGGGAACTATTGATGAGGAAGGAAAAATGAGTTCAGAAAGGAAGAGGAAGAATTTTCTACATTCTGTAGGCCCGGAAGGACTAAAAGTGTATGAATCTATAACAAAGATCAGTGGAAGTGGGGATCTTAACGTTTTTGAGAATGTTTTAAAGGAGTTTGATAATTACTTTGCACCTAAAGTGTGTATGGGAATTTTAAGATACACATTTTTTCAGAGGAAGCAAGAATGTGGGGAGACTGTGATGAGTATGTTGCTGCACTTAAAATGTTGGCAAATGACTGTAAATTTGACCATTTACAAGAACAACTAGTTAGAGACCAAGTAGTAATGCAAACACGTGATCCTGCGATTCAGGGGCGGTTGTGGATACATGGGGATGCTGAGTTGAATAATATTTTAGCGATTGTTAGGAAGGCTGAACTATCAAGTTGCAGTGCAAAAGCCATTCAAACCAATTCTAAACAAGTGGGGGAGGATACAGTTAGTAAAATAAAATATAACGAAATGAATAAGTCAAGAAATGAAAATGGGAAAAACTTACAGACACCAAAGGGTGACAATCAAAGATGTTATCGTTGTGACAGTGGTTCACATTTAGCTTCCTATAAATATTGTACAGCTTTAAAACAGAACTGTGCAACATGTGGAGTTTTAGGACACTTCGCTAGGGTGTGCAAGAAAAAGAAGAAAGGCAGTAAGGTGAAGTATGTGGATGGTGCAACTGATAGTTCGAGTGGTGATGAGGATAAGGTCAATAAGATTTCGCATGGCAGCAAACACATGAGTGAGGGTCGAACGTTTGTTTTCAATGTGCGTGAAGAATCAGTTGGTAATAAGAAAAAACCTGTATGCTTAATGCGTATAGGTGGAGTTGATATCCACATGTATGTTGATTCTGGATCTCCTTTTACTATTATTTGTGAGGAGGTGTGGAGGTCAAAGTTTGTGGGAAAATTGGGTAATAGCCTACAAAGACCTGATATTAGAGCAGAAGGATTTTCAGGAGAAAAAATAGATTTGTTGGGATTCAGAGAACTCACTTTTGTTTTTAAGAACAGAAGGTCAGTTGGGAAGTGGTATATAGCAAAGAAGGGACCTTCAGTTCTGGGTTGGAAGGATCAGGGAGAATTACACATTACTCTTGATCCAAACAGTCCTGAACCTGTTATGGTTGTGGATGATGAGGAATGTACTGCAAAAGAAATGTTAAAGAAGTTTCCTAAAGTGTTTGGTGGAAAAATAGGAGTTCTAGATGGTTTCAAACATAATATCGTTCTTAAGACAGATGCTAAGCCAAAGATTCACAAAGTAAGAAATATTCCCATTTTAATCAGAAATGAAGTTGAAAAGGAATTAGATAAGTTGATGGAAGCCGATATTATTGAGCTTATTGAGTCTTCCGAGTGGATTTCTCCAGTCGCAGTAGTGAAATGTGCTAATGGGAAGATTTGTCTATGCATAGATTTATGCCACTTGAATAATAAAATTGTAGTAGACAAATTTCCTTTACCGAGAATCTCTGAGATGTTGACACTTATTAAAGGGGCAAAGTGGTTTTCCACCACAGATTTATCAGCAGCATATCATCAGATTAATTTAAGTGAGACAAGCAAGAAGTACACATCAATCATTACTCCTGTGGGTTGTTTCCAGTACAAAAGATTACCATTTGGGCTGGCTTCAGCAGCTGCCATTCTTCAGAGGTTAATGAATCAGTTGTTTGGGAAACATACTAATGTAAGTTGTTTTCAAGACAATATATTACTGTTTGGTAGGGATAGAATGGAACATAATAAAGTCTTGGAAGAGGTTCTGAGCATTTTGGAAGAAAAAGGCCAGACGGTTGAACACTCAACGTGTACATTTGGAGTACAATCTGTAACTTACCTTGGACATGTACTATGTGGTGATGGTGTAACAATGAAACCTAAGTTAGTAGATGCTATTTTGAATTCTCCACCTCCCGTGTGTAAAGACTATGTCAAATCGTTCTTAGGAATGGTGGAGTTTTATGCAAAATTTGTGAAAGGTTTTTCAGGCAGGGTATACAACATCAGACAATTGCTAAAAAAAAAGTTACATTCTTTTGGTCAAGAGAATGTGAAATGGAGTTTGAAGATGTAAAAAAAGCAATTGTACAGGCTGTTTTAAGTAGCTTTGATCCAGAATGTGTAAATGTGGGAACTGTGGATGCCAGCAATAAAGGATTGGGTGGTGTACTGACACACATTGATGCTTTGGGAAAAGAAGCTATAATTGCTTTTGCTTCTCGAGCATTCTCACCGAATGAAAAACAAAATTCTGTGATAGAGAAGGAAACACCGGCATGTATCTGGGCCATTACATTACAGACCTTTTGTGTGGGGTAAAAAATGTATTTTACGAACTGACCACAAACCCTTGATGAAATTACTGACTACTGTAGGAATGTTCAAAGCATCTGCAAGGATTGCCAGAATGTCAATGAGGTTGCAAGATTTTGTATACGAAATTCAGTATGTTCCAGGAAGGAGTAGTGTATTAGCAGATTATTTATCTCGTATGTCCATTTTGGAAGGGGATACAGATGAAGGAGAAGAATTATAAGTTGCGTTGATTCATGAAGATGGTGCTTTGAGTGTGAAGGAGGAGGTGTGGAAGAGTGAGCATTCAAAGGATTGTGATTTACAGTCATTGTCAGAATGTGTTATGAATGGTTGACCTAACAAATGTAAAATTTCAAAGATGCTTAGACAGTTTTGGGAGGTGAGAAGTGAACTTTCCATTGTTCAAGGAACAATCTTTAGAGGTGATAGAGCTATTCCACCTAAGACCCTAAGGAATAATATATTGAAATTATGTCATGAGACTCACTGTGTTATAGTTAAAACCAAGCAGAGGGTAAAAAGATGGTATTGGTGGCCAGGAATTGATGTTCAGGCTGAGAGGATTGAGAGGGAGTGTGTTATTTGTGCGAATTCAGATAAGACTTTGATCACTTTAAGACCTAAAATGTGCAAACCTATCCTACCGAATAAGCCATGGCAAACTGTTGCAATTGATATTATGGGTCCTATTGGAAGTTCTGGGAAGTTTATCATGGCCCTGATTGATGTTTTCTCCCGATGGCCAGTTGTGAAAGTGGTGGATAAGGTGTACTCTTTAGAAGTTGTAACATTTTTGGACAGTACCTTTGTAGATGAAGGTTTACCAGTACAGATTGTTAGTGACAATGGAGTGCAATTTACATCTGCTTTGACAAGGAAGTATTTGGAAAGAGTTGGAGTTAATCAGAGGACTTCATCTTTGTATAATCTGAGTGGCAATGGAATGATTGAGAGGTTTAATAGAGTTATGAAGGATGCTATTCAAATTGTATGTAAAAATGGAAGTGCTTGGGAAGTTCAAGTCTTCAAAACATTGTGGTCCTATAGAACCAGTTATCACGAGGCTCTTGGTTTATCTCCTTTTGAGTTGATGAGGTGCAGAGTACCCAGGACGAAGTGTAACCCGGAGTGGTTATTGGAAGCATCTGAGTGTAAGGTGCCATTTGAAAAAGTTTGTGATCAAATTGTGAAGAAGCATATGGATTATAAACAAACCTTTGACAGAAAAATGGGTTCAAAGAGGAATGTAAATATATTTGTAGGATGTTGGGTTGAGGTGAAGAAACCTTGGAAAGTAAGAAAGGAGGGAGTCAATTTTCAGAACCTTTTCAGGTTTGTGAGGTTTTGCATAACGTGATTCATTTGAATGACGGAAAGGTTTGGAACCTTAAAAGAATAGCGGTTTTTAAGGGGCAGGTTGCCCATGACCAGAATTTATATGATCCCTTGGAGGATGTGAGTTGGAAAGGAAAAAGATGAGTGGGTGTTTGGTAAAGGAAATTCACATGGGTGACAGATGTGAGATTGGTGATTCCAGTAGGAATCAGGATCGAGTGGATGAGGATGAAGTCTTGGCTGGTGATGAGATTGTGGTGGATGCAGTTAGTAAAGAGGGAGGAAAGGTTCGGCCTATAAAAAAGCATTCAACCCAAGAGAATGAGGATGGTGCAAATGTAGTTAAAAGAAGGGGTTACAAGGAATACACAGGCCATACGGGTAACATGATTCTTTCAAAACCAAAATGGTTGGATGATTACATTTGTGACTTTGTTTTATAACTATTTTTTTTTGTTTCTTATTGTTTTTATTTTTTTTTTTAAAGAGGGAAAATGTGTAATGTTTAGCTTTAAGTTATGGATGCGTGTGTCTCCTCTGTTCCAGATTCCGAATGACGCTCGGAATTCGTGGGAGTTTGGGAGTTCAGTCTGAGGAGAGACGTGCAGCACACAGACATTAATCTTGGCAAGCATATGTCATTACAACCAATAAAGTGACTTCTGGTGCAAAGGATGACTCCGTCTCTACACAGGGCTTTTCCCCTACCATTTGCCCCTATCTGTAGTCCTTCAACATCAAGACAAACTTCACCTGCCACAGACAGGGAGGTCCTGCCACAAAAGGATAGTGTGCCATACACCCTAGTCCCTGCAACTGTGGATCCTCCCAGGACGGAACGTTCCTCTGGACTACTAGGAGAGGATGGCAAGACCTCTACCTCCAAGAGAGCCCAAACCTAATTTCCTCCAGTGTGTGTCAACCATTCACTCTGTGGACTATTTCAAGGACACATTTACCTTTTTTGAGGAAAGTGGTATTTTGTACATTTGACTCCAAACCATTTTTGATCACCATAGTTTCATCTACCTAGATGGACCTTGGTTCTTTTCTCATGTTCTTTTTAACTCTCATTTCAAAGATACTTCACTGATTTTTATTTTCAAAATAAATCCACATAACACAAAGTCAAAGACTAGTGTAGTATTTATTGTGAATTTCCTTTTTAGGTCTTCCTTACATCATCATATTTTAAACCTGTCAATCAATAGGATTAAAAAACAAACAAGAGATGACAACTTGTTTATGTGTTTCCCACTTACAAACAAGGTAGGAAAAGGAAACCTTGAAATCCCAATGTATTGGTGTCATACATTTGTAGGTAACAGATCTTTGATAAAATCATAGATTATTTTCACAAACAATGCATGACCCAAATAGTGTGTGCCATTTAGAATTTGACAGTCCACGATCTTTGCACTGTGGCAAAAATTTAACATTTCATAAAACCAAATTAATTAGGCAAACTATTATTGATTCATGACATCAGCTGGAGCCAAACATCCTGCCTCACAATAGGAATCCTACATTAATAACACCAATAGTCCACATCATGGCAGTATGTGGTGGAACGTCACAACCACCTTTCAATGGTGTGATACAAAAATATCTTTCAACTATGATGAGACATATCAACAGCTTCATGCATTCAACACAAAATGAAGATTTTGCAGTGTGAAGGGAGACGGGTCTGCTATGACATGACTTACTTACGTACCTACATGAGGTAAGACCAAGTTAAGCAGCACAAATTGCCGTGGTGGCTGCATTCAAGAAAAGGTCTGATACAAACCCAAGAACTTCCATTAAATCACTATGCAAGTTGTCTCCGTACATGATCTGTACGTCCAAAGTGTGTGTCTGTCCCAGGATCAGCACGTGTTCCCTTTGTACTTTCCAACAGCAACATATCACAGCAAACGTCACAACTTTAAAATGCCAAAATTAGGATCAAATTAATGATTTTACTGAAGAAATGTAACTCCAATGATAAGTTACGAGCACACATATACTTAGCACAAGCAAAGATAACCAATTTCAATAAACACATCAGTTAGTGTATGGAAACTTTGATCAACAAACATCTTTGCGCTGGACTTCCATGAACTAACCATTACAACTAAATAACCATCACAGACTGAGTAGTTAACTATGTTAGAAGTGGCTTTTATGATTTGCTGTTACACTATGTAAAGGTAAATAAACACTCAGGTGAAGTTATTGTCAATAAAGTCTTGATGCATGTCAATTTCTTCTTCCGCATCACTGTCATCTTCATTTCCTATTTCAACATTTCAACATCCTCACCTGGTGGCTCTTCATGGTCTCCATCCTCTGGGATGATTGGGATATTCAGTCTCACGGCAAAGTAGTGTAGCATGCAGCAGGTAACCATGATTTGGTGCACCTTATCGGGTGAGTAGAGATCTTGTCCTAACACCGAAATATGGCCTTCAGGATTTAAAAGCCTGCTCCACTGACCTCCATATTCCTCCATGGGTCTCATTGAAGTGAACTTCCCCAACGTTGTTGGATTCCTCAGCAGTCCTAACAACCTAGGTTGGGTAGGATAAGCTGAGTCTCCTATATGAAAGTAAAAAATAAATTGAGGAAAGAAATCTCATCCCATTGTACATTCCTAAACTATGAATACAGCAAGTGATCCGTAAGCCATATTGTACTTACCAATAAGCCAGGCCCTCTCAGGTCCAAGTTGTGACATTTGCAGGGGTATAGTGCTTTTACCAAGTATAAACGAATCATATGTTGAACCAAGAAAACATGCACACACGTGAGATGTATAAATAAGGTAGGCACACAACTTACACATTGATTGAATGGAAGTTCTTCTGATTGTGGTAAACCTGTTCCCTGCCATGTGGTGGCATCAAGGCAATATGCATGCCATCTGTTGCTCCAACCACATGTTTTATGCCACACAAAGCATAAATATCTCTCTTTACATTGGCAAAATCCTGTTATCGTGGGGACTGGATGAAGCTGTTGATGTGTTTCAGCATTAAAGAAAGGATGTCTTATAGCACACCACTGAAAGTTGTTTGTGACATGTCTCCAGTTACTGTCACAGTGTATTAGAAAGATACTGTGGCCACAAAATTTAATACTGCCATGAGTTTCACAACTGGTTTTATTGCTGTTGTATTCCTATTGTGAGGCAGAAGTGAAACTCCAGCTGATTACATAAATCCAGAATGGTTTTCCTATTCAATCTGAATTTTTTTTATGATGTTCCTTCCCTCCATGGTGGCAAGGTCTGGAAAAGGTTTGCTGACTTGAGGCTGCCTTCTTTTAGCCCTACCTGAGTTCAAATGACTGCATGAAAGCTAAACACAATAACATTTGAAGTGGTCCTATAATACTTAGAGAATCAACACACATCTCATGTCTTTGTAAAAATCCATATCCTTTTGTGACATTTATTTGTACATCATGTTTATGTTATGTTTCTACGTAGAATAACACATTTTCTCATTTCTGATATTTTTTGTAAATAATGTGAAAAAATACATTTAAAATGTATTATTATTTACACATTTAAAAACAAAATTGTTTTAAACATCCATCAATGGAAGCATAATATAAACCGTGTCACTATCGATGTTAAACCCAGTACCGGTTTACATCTTGTTGTGTGAAAAATTTAGAAAAACTGTGTTGTTTGACTTCTACATTGGTAAACAAAGTAGCCACCGTTTTGAGTGGTCATGATGCACATCAAATTCAAAAATACACTGATTCACACCGTAACATGACGGGCGCCTGACCTTGCAGTAAGGACATTGGCTATCTGACAGCTATCGGCAGAAGTTGTTGGCATAGTCAGTGAAATACTCCATGAAGGTCACAGCTATAGGCTAATGTGTGATAACTATGCATGAAAGCCAATGGTTGTGTCCGTCGTGGATCACACACGCCGTGTACTTGTATGTGGCATCTAAAAAAAAAAGTACTTGCCTCTTAACACTGCAGCCAATAACACCTCCTTGACTTTTGCTGCTGTCACTGACCTCTCAGAACCAGGATGCTGGGCAGAGCAGGTAACAGGCCCCTAAATTCTCCCCTGAGGAGTTCGAACTCCTCACCACGGAGGCCCTGTCCCTGTACACTCAGCTGCATGGGAACCCACAGGAACAGGAGGTACATGTTTGAATGGGAAATTATTTTCCCAGTAACTTTTTTCTTATTCATACACAGGCTTATTTGTTCCTTTGTGTTCATGAGAGAAATGTTGTGATTGGAGTGTAATGAACTGAATAATTTAGCAGGGGACATACTGATGTTTGATAATATGTGAAATATCTGTAATTTGAAATGAAAAGCCTTCTGAATAAATGAGCAGAATTTTCAGTTCAATTTATTCAAAAATCTAGAGTTCATTCGACAAACTGCATGCCTCTTTCTTCTATTGTCCTCTTCCTTCCACTGTACCAGCAGTATGAGTGAAAAATAGAGACAAATGTCAAAATGAGGGAAACGTATAGTGCAAGAAGAAACTTTGAAATGATGGAGTTGTCTGATTTTTTTAATCAATTTGAACTACATCCCATTTTCTAAAATGATGAGTGTATGCATGTTTTAGACAGGTAATGATGCCATATATGGGGAAGGTATATCCTGTGCTGCAAATATAAATGACACAGGCTCTCAATCACCCATACAAATATGTCCTGTTACTGCACACACTTGTTCATACACACACATCTCTCAGTGACACAGATGGTGGCCCTTCCATGCTGCCCTCAGTCATTGTATGTGTTTCATACCATGGTGTCTGCCTCTAAAAATGTTTGCATTACACCAATGTTGCTGTGCATGGGGGTTGTGCCATTATTGTACAAGTTATCTAGCCTTTACTGGCTTTCAATGATTTCTACTGGTCTGGAGTGACTTTCACTACAAGAAAGGTGTCACACCCCTGGCCTAGATGATGTTTGTTACCTGGATTGGTAACATGAGGATATTGCAACTGTTGAGGGTATTCAACAGGTCACTAAAATGTGTTTTTTCTAGGAAAACTTTTCTATTGCTAAATAATCTTTATTGGCTTGTTTGAAAGGCTCCTGTGAAAGGTAACAAAATTGTGTCATACCAATGCAGACAAACAAAACGTCATAGAACCCTTTTGCCTCAAGGTCAAAGCCCATTAGAAAAAGGTGATATGGAAGGCCATTGCCAAGTAGATGTAGATCCTGGAGGTCTATCCCCAGCATAGCGTCCATTGCCACAAGAAGTAGGAGGACCTACGACACAAGACCAGAGTCATCAGATGTCCAGCTCGGCCTGTACTCCCAATGTGGCAAGCACAGGTGCTGAACCCTGACCCACCTAATGGCCTGCATACTTGGAGAACCCCACAGCAGCATAAAGGGGGTAAGTTTCAGTGTGTGTTTAACATATTAAATAACTTATGTTTTGTTACAAAAACTAATTTTGCCAGCAACACTAAGGTTGCCAAGTGGTAAACACACTTGAGTGTGTAAGTTTTACCCAAGGTGTATGATGATGTATTTTGTAGATTACATTGTGATTTGTTTTAATTGCCAAAGGCGTGGCTTCAGCAGATACATGCCTGCATAAACAACAAATGTACATCAGGTAATTTGATGGCACAAGGGACAGTAGTACCAGTGGGACCACAGGTCTTTCTTGTGTGAGAGGTGATGCTCCTTCACTATTGTGAATGATATTATATTAGCCCTATTACAAGTGACATAGCATAAAATGCTATTATGATATAGTGGATGTTCCAAATGTCACAGTGGTAAGTTGGTTTTATTGACAAACAAAAGTGAGCCTGTGAGCCAAAATGACTAATAACATCAGGTTAAAGGGCTGTATTTTAAATTCCGAACATAATCCACTTGTTTTGAAACAAAATTACTAGTTCTTTCATGTTAAAAGTGACAGATTGGCATGATATCTTACTCCTTCAGACATGTGCATGCAAGCCAGTCTGTTTAGTGTCAATCAGTTATGATAGGCATACAGTTTTTGGTACAAAACAGACAGGAATGTGTACACATTGGTGGCAGAGTGTCATTGTGGGACTCTTGCTCCTAGGCGAGACTGCTGGTTTAGGGATGCCAGCATTGTTTGTCACTTTCAGGCAACTGAGTCACTCCTAACAGAAACCCAAACAGGAAAAGGTGATTTCTGGCAGCCTTACGCATGGACTCTAGATTGCGAAGTTACAGTTTTCTCACGTTAGCAATACGTTTCAGTCACATACAGGCGATGAAAGAGATGCAGGAAAGTTTTCAATAGGTCTTTTGAAAAGACTGTAATCTACAGTAAAATGCATGTGCTGCAATGATTAGGATAACAAACAATAAAACAAACATTATTGTGAAGATGAGAGCCATGAACATAAAGACCCCCACCATTTTGCAATAAGCATAAAGGCCCTCATCATGACATTGGTGGTAAATCCTGCTTTCCACTGCGATGACGGTGGCCAGCATACCACCACGGAGGCGAACATTTGTTCGCTAAATTATGACACACACACACCAATCCAACAGAATACTGCCACATACACAATTCCGCCAGCCCAAAGGTCAGTGCTAAAGTGGCGGTACGAACACTCATACCGTTACGCCAACAAATCAACGCCCACCACATCACGACCCATGAATCACCAAAGCGGACATTCAATGGCGGTAAACCATTGGCGGTACACACTGGCGTGCTCAGAATGTACACCCAAATACTAAACTAGACATCATTGGCCAATACCAAAAACATACACCTGACACTAATACACACACCACACCCACACACCCACAGCACTATAAAACACACACACACATTACCCACAAACCTTTACAAATATAAATTATTGCCATGAGACTGACACCAAGATCACTGCGACAACTAGACACACACACCACATACACCCATACATCACCCACATACCCCACTTCACATACCAAACCACGGTACCCAACACCCACACACCTAGGCACACCACACACAGATGAGGAGTTGCAGGTCATGGTGGAGGAAATAGTCAGGGTAGAGCCACAGCTGTTTGGAGCACAGGTACAGCAAATATCCATTGCAGGGAAGATGGAACAATGGCAGAGAATCGTGGACAGGGTGAATGTCGTGGGACAGCATCCAAGAATAAGGGACCACATCAGGAATAGGTGGTACAACCTATGGGGAAGGTACGTTCTGTGGCAGCAAGGCACCAGCTCGCCATCCAGAGGACTGGCGGTGGACCCCTACATCCTCCCCCACAGCTGACAGCATGGGAGGGGCAAGTCTTGGCAATACTGCATACTGAGGGACTCACTGGAGTTGACGGAGGACTGGACACTGGTGAGTCAACATTTACTACTTATCACCCCCCATTCCTGCATGCCATTTCACCCCCTCACTTTCACTCCCATCACTTTACTCCATCCCACACACTGCACCTACACATATGACTAACCCCAATGCCAAGCCCTGCATGCTATACCAATGCATGGACAGCCCCTTCAGACCTACATGGACACCCATCACAAAAGCATGCACAGCTTACAGGAACTAACAATCCCACAATACATCACCATACACAAACAAAGGTGGCAGGGCAACAACAACAATAGAGGGGAAGCTAGGGATGTACACTATGTCACAGACATGAAGCATAATACATCGCTTACATCCCCACAGGTGCCCTAGCCAATGTCATTGGAGAGGAGGTGCCAGTCCCCTAACAGAAGATGACCCCAGTGATGACAGTAACTCTGGACTTCTGGATCTGGATGAACTACCTGGCCCATCAGGGAGCATTGGTCAGTCAGTCACCCCAGCCTGCTCTCAGTCAACCACAGAGCCTCCCTCATCAGTATCCAACACCACAGCACCTACCCAGCGTCCCCACACCTCTGTCCCCAGGACACGTCAGCAGTGTGCCCACCTGTACAGGGACCGCAGTCCACACCTCACCTCCAAGACAATCAGGGCCCAGTGGCAGTGGGCAAACCGTTCAGGTGACACAGGGACATTGGTGGGACCGCTGTACACCAGGAGAGGACAGGCGCAGGGAACTGACTCTCCAGGAGGCACTCACCAAGATCCTAGGGGCCTACCAATAATCCAAAGACACGATGGACCAGATCCTTACCAATATGCAGGAGAACAAGCAGCTGCAAGAGAAACACCATCAGGAGATCAGGGAGCACTTGCAGGCTCTTAACACCACCATAATCTCCATAGCGGGGGTGCTGGCAGACATGGCCAAAATCATGAGGGAATCGACAGCACACCAGCGGGCCCCTATCACTAGCCAGTCTATTGACCAGACCTCCACTTCTGCTGCAGCTAGGGAGCAGGAGGCCCTGCCACAGGACCCACAGGCCACCAGCACCCCTCTCCCTGCAGAAGGTGAACCATCCTGCAAATGTTCCCTGTGACCCAGACAGAAGCCAGAGACACTTGCCAAGACCAAGACCACCGCCAGGAAATGAGACTTTCCTGATTGTCCCACTTGTGTGCCACCTTGTCACCTTGTCCACTTTGAACTGCCTTTGCTCCCCTTCCTATGGCCCCTTCGACACCGGACCCGTGCTACAAACAGACTGAAACAATACCCTGGACTTTCCTCTACCATCACCCCATTCCATTGCACTTTTCCATCAATTATTTTCCCTACAATAAACATCCTTGAACACAACTTGAGTGACACTGTTTATGTGTTGAAAATGTGCATTAATGGGAACAGTCACTTCTAGTGCAAATGATTTAAACAGTGTGATAGCATACAAATAATGACCTGTAGCTGTCTGTAGTAAACACATTAGGACACTGTTGCCATATCACCAACATCTGTAAAATGACAAGCCATAGGTCACAGTAAGTTGGGATGCAAAGGAAGTGAATGCCTTCATGCTACAGCCTCACAGATAAATCAATAGCCAGAGTAATGATCAGTTCCACTGTGTCACCTGTGTATCATTGGAAGTATTGACATATAACTGATGTTCTGTTGTCCACATCCTCATTCTCTGCCTCTTCATCCTCACTGTCCTCAGGGTCCACTGCTGCCACAGGGTCCTCTCCAGTCTCCTCCTCCTGCAGAAAAGGCACATGTTGTCTGAGAGCCAGGTTGTGCAACATGCAGCATGCCACTACAATCTGGCAGACCTTCTCTGGTGAGTAGCACAAGGATCCACCTATCAGATGCAGGCATCTGAACCTGGCCTTCAGGAGGCCGTAGATCCTTTTGATTATTCTCCTGGTTCGGGCATCTGCACCATTATAATTGTTCTCAGCCCCTGTCCTGGCATTCCTCACAGAAGTAAGGAGCCACGATAGATTTGGGTAGCCAGAGTCACCTGCAAGTATTGAGGGACAAACATTAGCCTTACACAATGCTATGGGGATAACACCTGAAGGCATACACTGGCTTACAGTGGGTGGGGACTCTGGCTCACCTATTAGCCCCACCCTGTGCCTTTGCAGTTGGGCCACCACATTTGGGATGCTGCTATTCCTCAGAACGAAGGAGTCATCCACCGACCCAGGATACTTGACAGTGACGTGAAAGATGTACTGGTCCGCCATGCAGACCACTTGCACATTGAGTGAATGGAAACTCTTCCGATTCCTGAACACCTCTTCATTCTGGCAGGGGGGACAAATGCAATATGTGTACCATCAGTCGCCCCAATAATATTGGGTATATGTCCCATTCCATAGAATCCTACCTTCACAGTGGCAAAATCTTCCACCTGAGGGAAAGAAATGTAGCTGCACATGTGTTTCACCAAGGCAGACAATACCTTGCCAGCACGATTGAGAACATTGGCTGTGACATTCCTGCTGCCAAGCCCACTGTCACTTGGAAAGAATGAGTTGCCAGGAAATGGAGCACTGATAGAACCTGCACAAGAGTGGGCATCCCAGTGGGATGACGGATAGCTGAAATCAGATCAGGCTCCAATTGTGGTCACAGCTCTGTGATTGTGGCCCTGTCTAGTCTATAGGTGAGTATTATATGCTGTCCTCCTCTGTAGCCAAGTGCACACGGGGCCTGTACATGGGGTTTGTCTCCTCCTCCTATTCATCTACAGGGGTAGGTATCTAAGGGACAGAAGAGTGAGTAGGCTGTCACAATTTGAGCAATGGAACCACCACCTCAGTGTGCTTCCATCAAAAATGTGATGGGACAGTAGGAATGGCAATGTATGTGCAATTTTCTACAATGATGCAGTTATGGAAGATCTGAATGTAGTCCACCACCATGAAGTGGTGACCGTCTGTCCAGTATCTAGGGACAGGTGGAAGTGAGGGAACTCCGCCAATGTTGGTCGTTGTGGCAGAAGGTGATCTTGCACTGCCGTGCAATTCCTCATTGGCTAATATGGGGCTCTATAAAGTACAGTGGCCAATGGGGATCACCGGAGGCAGTGATGTTGTACGCCAACGAGGCCAAGACTGCCATTTTCTGTCTATAACCTCACTTGATTCCTGTCTTTCCACAGGACCACACCTACACTCTTTGTGCTGCTGTGACATGTGTCTGGAACCTACCATGGCCTGTGTGACCGGGGAAAGGTCCCCTGCATTCACTTTGATGGAGTTGGAGCGCTTGGTGGATGGGGTCCTACCCCTTATGGCCAGCTGTATGGGCATAAAGACCAACAGGTGAGTACACTTTGACACTTTGGGCACGATGCATGTGGGAAGGTTGCATGGAGATGTGTATGCAGGCATCATGTCATTTGTGGGGGGGGTCTGGTGGTAGTGTACATGGTGTGCGCAGGGTGATGTGTGTGCCAATGGAGTTGGAAACGGGATTTGTGGGCCATATGTGTGACAGGCTGGATTGTATGTGTAATGCTGTCCTCCTGTCTGTATTACCTCTGCAGGTCAGCGCCCATAAAAAGAAGGGATTGTGGCATACCATCCCCAAGGACATGCAGACCCTGGGGGTCTACAGCAGGTGGAGCACCCACTGCAGGAAACGGTGGGAGGACCTGAGATGCTGTGC